>NC_058081.1:673331010-673627396 GCF_014858855.1 Bufo gargarizans
CTAGGGCTCATTTCAGGGAAAGCCAGGGTTTAGGCACGTGATCGCCGCACGGGTGAGGAACCCGTCTATGGACGTCAGGGCAGTCAGGTGCCAGCCGCAAGGTGAGTTAGGGGTCACCACCTTTCCCTCTCCCTTAGGCAGGGCTTTCCCTGTTTTCCTCCCTGTGCGTGACACCGGTCATTACACCAAGGCTTTACATCTTGTGGTGAAGTCTTCTCTTGATTGTTGACTTTGACACACATACACCTACCTCCTGGAGAGTGTTCTTGATCTGGCCAACTGTTGTGAAGGGTGTTTTCTTCACCTGGGAAAGAATTATTCGGTCATCCACCACAATTGTTTCCCATGGTCTTCTGGGTCTTTTGGTGTTGCTGAGCTGACCGGTGCGTTACTTATTTTTAAGAATGTTCCAAATAGTTGTTTTGGCCCTGCCTAATGTTTTTGCTATCTCTCTGATGGGTTTGTTTAGTTTTTTTCAGCCTAATGATGGCTTGCTTCACTGATAGTGACAGCTCTTTGGATCTCATCTTGAGAGTTGACAGCAACAGATACCAAATGCAAATAGCACATTTGAAATGAACTCTGGACCTTTTATCTGCTCATTGTAATTGGGATAATGAGGGAATAACACACACCTGGCCATGGAACAGCCGAGAGGCCAATTGTCCCATTGCTTTTAGTTCCTTAACAAGTGGGAGGCACATATGCAAACTGTTGTAATTCCTGCACCGTTCATCTGATTTGGATGTAAATACCCTCAAATTAAAGCTGACAGTCTGCAGTTAAAGCACATCTTGTTCGTTTCATTTCAAATCCATTGTGGTGGTGTATAGAGCCATAAATGTTAGAATTGTGCCGATGTCCCAATATTTTTGGACCTGACTGTATTTACAAAGTGTTCACTATATACAGAACATTCATATTGCATTTAAAAAACGGTTACTGAGACATTATTTCATAAAAATATCATAAAACAGATTTTATTCAGCCCCTTTGGTTTCACTGCATCCATTTTCATAAGGCCTCATGCACACGACCGTTGTTGTGTCCCGTGTCCGTTGTTCCATTTTCCATGATTTTCTGCGAACCCATTGACTTTCAATGGGTCCGTGGAAAACTCGGCTAATGCACCGTTTGTCATCCGCGTCCGTGATCCGTGTTTCCAGTCTGTGAAAAAAATAGGACCTGTCCTATTTTTTTCACGGACAACGGTTCGCGGACCCATTCAAGTCAAGTTAAAAAAACACGGAGGCACACAAGATTGTCATCCGCGCGTCCGCGTCCGTTTTTTTCCTATCATTTGCATGGCAAACTTGACTTAGATTTTTTTTTACTTTCCTTAATGTCTGGTGATCCTCCAAAAATAAAGGAAGACACACGTAAACAAAAATGGACACGGATCACGGAACAACGGAACCCCTTTTTGCGGACCACAAAAAAATACTGCATGAGGCCTAATACAGCTAGTTTCATATTAAATATAGGCAAATGTCTGATGATGATGGAAACTTGTATTTAAAGCACCTGGTTTCATCACACAAGCACACAAGAGTAAGGGGGCGTGACCCCGAAACGTCGCTCAGCTTGGGATAGCAATTAGTTCAGCGGTCTCAGAATTATGAAGCAGTACAGCTACAATTTTATATACAGAAGAAAGAGATGGAAAAGTGCAAGTCACACTTCTAATGAGTGAGTATCATTTATATCTCACGTATGAGTTTCAATAAGCTTGATATGACCGAGCAAAGTGTATGTGTTCACGAGTGGGGCCTGAGTGAGGCTCTGAATCGGATCATAGGTGGAATTACAGGTGGAGCGACTATTGTTGATTGAGGTACAAGTGATCAGAAGACTGCATGCACAAGTCCCCTAAAGGGACTAAAAGTAACATTTACATTTTAAATAGTTCAATGGTACCTGCGCTGCCGTAAAGAACTGCACTAAAATTATCACTCAGTGGAGTGCGTCGCTGCTTGGTCTAGAGAGGGTTAATAGCCTAAACCCTCAGTTTAATTCAGGAAGAAAAATAAATAAGAGGCTAGACCCACGCTGACTATTAAGTGCTATGTGATAGTGTAAGGGTATCGGGACATAACTGGTGGCCACTTAGATATGTAATACCCTAGTTGCTAGGCAGTATTGCGCTTATTGGTGATGCTGTGTGATACTAAATAGCTTTAGCTTAAATATAAACTTCAACTAAACTGACTACTTGACAATATTATGTTTATTGGTAGTACTGTGTAGTAGTGTAGAGATTGCAAAGACTTAGATCTGTGATCCAGAAAAAAACCTACTTGCCTGCGATGCTGCAAACAGTGTCTCACTTTGCAGGGGTGGTGGCGTTATTCTGCTGTAGGTTTTCCTGTCTTCAGCCTCCACTGCCAAAGTGTGCGGCCCCAGCCGGTGGCTCGTGCTCGCGAGGGAAGCCGCTCTAGTAATGAAATGGAGCGAATCTTCTGTGTGACATTACACCACGGATGCCTCCTTGGACCAAAACTCTACCAACGCGTTTCAGAATTGCCGAATTCCTTCCTCAGGGATGATTCTGATCCCTCCTGCTCGTGAATAAATAAGCATTCATTTCAATGGTTACCAGTCCTACTCAATTAGGTATTCTGTGAGAAGCCAGCTGTAAATGGCATACCTCAGCATTGCCATACCATCCCCTGTGAATTTTCTATATGGATCTATCTTGTCAGTATGGACTAATATTTAAGTATATGTTTAGACATATATTTAATATCAAGAAGTTTCTTGATTTAATATATCCTTTAGTGTTGATCGAGCACCATAGTGCTCGGGGGCCTGGGCCGAACACATAGGGATGCTCGGGTGCTCTACCGAGCACCCGAGTATAATGGAAGTCAATGGGAGAACCCGAGCATTAAACCAGGCACCCCCTGCTCTGAAGAGGGGAGGGTGCCTGGTTCATAGGGAAAGGTCAGACATTGATGGAAACACCACCAAAATTGTTCGGGAACAGCATGGGGAGGATGTCTGGATGCATCTTGGACTCCCAGGTCGCTGCTGGGAATTATGTTGTCTGCCACTTTTACAGACTGACAATAAGGGTCCATTCACATGTCCGTTTTTTCTTTCCTGATCTGTTCCATTTTTTGCGGAACAGATCAGGACCAGATCTGCACCCATTCATTTTCAATGGGTCCTGGAAAAAATCGGACAGCACAATGTGTGCTGTCCGTTTCCGTTGTTCTGTTCCGCATGTCCGTTTAAATATAAAACATGTCCTATTCTTTTCCGCAAAATTCGGATCCTGGTACAATACAAAGTCAATGGATCCGCAAAAAACTGAAGACATCTGGATGTCATTCCGTATGTCATCCGTTTTATGCGGAATCCGTTCCTGGAAACACATAACAAATTTTCTTTTCTTTTTTTTTCAATTTTTTTTCAAAGAAATCCCAACAACTTTATTTGATTATTGAAATTTATACATGTTTCCGTTTTTTGCGGATCCGCAAAAAACGGATGACACACGGATGACATACGGAAACATTTTCAGGAACAACGGATCCGCAAAAAACGGACCGAAAATCGGGATATAGGAAAAAACAGACGTGTGAATGGACCCTAATACGCACAAAACCAAAGATAAAATCGATTTTAGAGGAAAAATTGTTAGGAAACATTATTTTCTGTATACAAACCGGATTCCAAAAAAGTTGGGACACTATACAAATCGTGAATAAAAACTGAATGCAATGATGTGGAGGTGCCAACTTCTAATATTTTATTCAGAATAGAACATAAATCACGGAACAAAAGTTTAAACTGAGAAAATTTACCATTTTAAGGGAAAAATATGTTGAATCAGAATTTCATGGTGTCAACAAATCCCAAAAAAGTTGGGACAAGGCCATTTTCACCACTGTGTGGCATGTCCCCTTCTTCTTACAACACTCAACAGACGTCTGGGGACCGAGGAGACCAGTTTCTCAAGTTTAGAAATAGGAATGCTCTCCCATTCTTGTCTAATACAGGCCTCTAACTGTTCAATCGTCTTGGGCCTTCTTTGTTGCACCTTCCTCTTTATGATGCGCCAAATGTTCTCTATAGGTGAAAGATCTGGACTGCAGACTGGCCATTTCAGTACCCGGATCCTTCTCCTACGCAGCCATGATGTTGTGATTGATGCAGAATGTGGTCTGGCATTATCTTGTTGAAAAATGCAGGGTCTTCCCTGAAAGAGATGACGTCTGGATGGGAGCATATGTTGTTCTAGAACCTGAATATATTTTTCTGCATTGATGGTGCCTTTCCAGACATGCAAGCTGCCCATGCCACACGCACTCATGCAACCCCATACCATCAGAGATGCAGGCTTCTGAACTGAGCGTTGATAACAACTTGGGTTGTCCTTGTCCTCTTTGGTCCGGATGACATGGCATCCCAGATTTCCAAAAAGAACTTCGAATCGTGACTCGTCTGACCACAGAACAGTCTTCCATTTTGCCACACTCCATTTTAAATGATCCCTGGCCCAGTGAAAACGCCTGAGCTTGTGGATCTTGCTTAGAAATGGCTTCTTCTTTGCACTGTAGAGTTTCAGCTGGCAACGGCGGATGGCACGGTGGATTGTGTTCACTGACAATGGTTTCTGGAAGTATTCCTGAGCCCATTCTGTGATTTCCTTTACAGTAGCATTCCTGTTTGTGGTGCAGTGTCATTTAAGGGCCCGGAGATCACGGGCATCCAGTATGGTTTTACGGCCTTGACCCTTACGCACAGAGATTGTTCCAGATTCTCAGAATTTTCGGATGATGTTATGCACAGTTGATGATGATAGATGCAAAGTCTTTGCAATTTTTCGCTGGGTAACACCTTTCTGATATTGCTCCACTATCTTTCTGCGCAACATTGTGGGAATTGGTGATCCTCTACCCATCTTGGCTTCTGAGAGACACTGCCACTCTGAGAAGCTCTTTTTATACCCAATCATTTTGCCAATAGACCTAATTAGTGTTAATTGGTCTTCCAGCTCTTCGTTATGCTCAAATTTACTTTTTCCAGCCTCTTATTGCTACTTGTCCCAACTTTTTGGGGATTTGTTGACACCGTGAAAATTTGAATCAACGTATTTTTCCTTTAAAATGATACATTTACTCGGATTAAACGTTTGATCTGTCATCTACGTTCTATTACAAATAAAATATTGACATTTGCCATCTCCACATCATTGCATTCAGTTTTTATTCACAATTTGTTTAGTGTCTTAACTTTTTTGGAATCCGGTTTGTATTTAATGTATATAAAGTGCTGCCAAAAATTACAAGGAAGAGACACTCCGATACAACCTGTATATCATATGAAGGATATGAAGGAGGGCCTCATTCACATTGTGGTGCAATTGTTCAGGTAGTGGGACTCCTACACTCATAAAGCCTATGCATTAAGTGAAAGGGCTGCCAAAAATTACATGGAACCGGAACTACAATACACCCTTTGTTACACATAACAGCCTTGAAAAATTATAATTGATGGCCTGCTGGTGATCTTCAAAAACATTTGGAGCAAGGTCCTGCTGATCGGACATCTAAAACATTATGGGCGAGGGCCTGCTGCCACTTTGGTGATTTCTGATAACCTGGGCCCGATCTCATGTCGCCGTGACTGCGACGATCCATTCGGATGTCTGCCCTATCAACTTTCAATATTATTTTCAGCGCCAACCACGGTGACCACGGGTAATGGGGAATCAGGGTTTGATTCCAGAGAGGAAGCCTGAGAAATAGCTATGGCCGTCGGCTACCACTTCCAAGGAAGGCAGAATGTGCGTAAATTACCTATTAGGTATAATTAGGTGAGGGTCTGCAGGTAAGATGACCCTCTAAAACATTGTATGCGAGGGCCTGCAGGTGAGCTGACCCTGTAAAAGATTGTAGGTGAGGGCATGCTGGTGAGCTGACCATGTAAAAAATTATATGCGAGGGCCTGCTGCTAAGCGGACCCTCTAAAACATTATGGTTGACGGCCTGCTGCTGAGCGAACCATTTAACAAAATTATGGGAGAGTGCCTGCTGCTTAGCTGACCATTGAAAAAATTTACAGGGTTCAAAGCAGGCCGGGTCGCCTGAATACTTCAGCTAGGAATAATGGAATAGGACTCCGGTTCTATTTTGTTGGTTTTCGGAACTGGGGCCATAATTAAGAGGGACGGCCGGGGGCATCCGTATTGCGCCGCTAGAGCTGAAATTCTTGGACCGGCGCGAGACGAACCAAAGCAAAAGCATTTGACAAGAATGTTTTCATTAATCAAAAACGAAAGTCGGAGGTTCGAAGACAATCAAATACTGTCATAGTTCCAACCATAAACAATGACTACCGGCAATCCGGTGGCGTTATTCCCATGACCTGCCGAGCAGCTTCTGGGAAACCAAAGTTTTTGGGTTCTGGGGGGAGTAAAGTTGCAAAGCTGAAACTTAAAGGAATTGACGGAAGGGCACCACCAGGAGTGGAGCCTGCGGCTTAATTTGACTCAACACAGGAAGCCCCACCTGGCCCGGACACAGAAAGGATTGACAGATTAATAGCTCTTTCTTGATACTGTGGGTGGCGGTGCATGGACGTTCTTAGTTGGTGGAGCGATTTGTCTGTTTAATTTCAATAATGTACGAGACTCCTCCGTGATAACTAGTTACGCTACCCCTGGCAGTGAGGATTCTGTTGACCAGACTCTTGGATAGTGAGGCTGGACTTGTAGGTGAAGGCCTGCTGGTGAGCTGACCCTCTAAAAAATTATATGCAAGGGCTTGCAGGTGAGCTGACCCCGTAAAAGATTGTTGGTGAGGGCCTGCAGGTGAGCTGACCCTGTAAAACATTGTAGGTGAGGGCTTGCTGGTGAGCTGACCCTGTAAACATTTTTAGGTGTGGGCCTGCTGGTGAGCTGACCCTGTAAAACATTATATGCGTGGGTCTGCTGGTGAGCTGACCCTCTAAAAGATTATATGTAAGGGCCTGCTGGTGAGTTGACCCTGTGAAAGGTTTTAGGAGCGGCCCTGGTGGTGCCGAGCTCCAAAGCCGCCACCAAAATACGGCCATTATCAGACACAACCATGTCTGGTTCTAGGTTGAGTCACAGCTCAGTCTGGTCTCTTATCCCCTGTCACAGCTCTGCAGCGGTGTGCTGTTTGTACCCTAAGCATATCAGCTGCAGTGCTACACTGCTGCCAGCTACCGACTAATGACTGACTGGTGCTGCACGCAGATAATTCGGAAGTGGAGGCGGAGGAGGAGAAGTGGGGGTTGGAGCCACTAACGTAGGGGCTGGCAGAAACCCTGATCGATGTAGGACCCCCAATCCTTGGCGTCCATAGCACCTGTGCCAACCCAGGGTACGACTCGGTCCCGGTCTCCACAACATTCACCCAGTATGCCGTCAGGGAAATGTAGCATCCCTGGCCAAATGCACTTGTCCATGTGTCCATGGTTAAGCAGACATTCCCAGTAACTGTGTTAGTCAGGGCATGTGTGATGTTACGGGACACATGTTGCTGTAAGGCGGGCATGGCACACCTTGAAAAATGGTGGCGGCTGGGGACTGCGTAACGTGGGACGGCCGCTGACATGAGGCACTTATTTACTGCTATGGCCTGTGGGTGGGTGGCTGGGTATTTGCTCTTGCATTCAAATGCCTGGGGTAAGGACATTTGTATGCTGCGCTGGGACACGGATGTGGATGTGGTCGCTGATGGTGCTTGCGAAGGTCCAGGTGCAGGGCTGGAGGCATCCGGGCCTGCGCCTCCGACAGGGGATTGGCCAGCACATAACACATGGTAAGAGGAGGCAGTGGTGTGACACGCAGACACAGATTGTGGACCCAGGCGTTCGGCCCACCTATTACAGTGCTTTGATACCATGTGGAGGATCATGCTGGTGATGGTGAGGCTGCTAGTGTTCACTCCCCTGCTAATTTTTGTATGGCACAGGTTGCAAATTACAATTATTTTGTCGTCCGCACTTTCCTCAAAAAAGCGCCATACTGCGGAACACCTACTCCTTGGCAAGGGAGATTTCCGCAAGGGCGTACTCTGGGGAACAGTTGTGGGCCTGTTTGGTGTGACCCACCTTCTCCCTTTTGTCATCCCACTGCCTCTTCCAGCCTGTTTCGGTGCAGCAGATCCCTCCCCCTCTGTACTGCTCGGCTTCCCACCTTCCCAGGTGGGGTCAGTGAATTCATCGTCCACCACCTCCTCTTTCTCTTCCTCACTCTGCTCATTCTCCTGACTTTTTGACCTAAGCACTACCTCAGTGATTGACAACTGTGTCTCATCCTCTTCATCAACCTCTTGAGACAGTAATTGCTGTTGAGTTATTGGCAACTGTGTCTCATCATCATCCACCTCATTAAACAGTAACTGCCGTTCCCCACCGTCATCTTCTTGTGATTGTGGATGCTCAAGAGTTTGGGAATCAGGGCATAAGATCTGTCCCTCTTCAAGCGTGCTTGGCGAGAGGGCCAAATGAAGGAATGGTGCTGAAAAGAGCTCCTCAGAATATCCGAGTGTGGGATCACTTGTTTGGCCAGACTCTCCATAGTGGGAGGAAGGAGGATCAGGGTGAGGACTGGGTTGAGCAGACTCTTGGTTACTGAGACTGGATTTGGTGGAAAACAGGGTGGTGCTTAAGCGACTGGAAGCATTATCTGCTGCAATCCAACTGACCACCTGGTCACACTGGTTTGACTTCAAGAGCGGTGTCCTGGCAGTAGGCACAGTTTCACTGCGCCCAGGGCCACGGCCTCTGCGTGCACCATCAGCATCACGGCCACTGCCCCGTCCCTTACTGCTCGCCTTCTTCATGTTAAATGTTATATATGATTAAAAGTCTGTCACACGTACAGTAGCGTAGGATTTGGAAGTGTATGCACAAAGAAATTTAAAAAGGTATTTTGGATGTGAAAACGTCACACAGGAGATATCCCGCAGATAATGTCAATGCTGTCACCAGCGGCAAATAAAAATTACAGGGAATGTCACAGGTGGGATGAGGAAACATTATACAGGAGAAGTACCACCGGTAATGTCACTGTCTATGCAAAAAAGTACACTGTATGTCACAGATTAATTTTTGAAGCACACATGTTACACTGCATATGTGGCCCTGGTAATGTCACTGTCAGAAGCGGACACCATCTATTCAAAAAGTACACTGTATGTCAGATATTTTTTGGATGCGCACACTTTACACTGGAGATGTGGCACAGCTAATATCACTGTCAGCAGCGGACACCATCTACGGAAAAGGTACGCTGGATGGCAGATATTTTTTGGATGCCCATACTTTACACTGGAGATGTGGTGCAGCTAATGTCACTATCCGCAGCAGATACCGTCTACGGAAAAAGTACACTGGATGTCACTGATATTTTAGGGATGCACACACTTTACACAGGAGATGTGGCGCGGATGATTTAACTGTCCGCAGCAGCCTATTAGACGCTATTTAGCACTAAAAATATATATTGCTGCTGTCACACACAATAGTCCTTAAAAGGACTTTTGGGTCTCTGAAAAGTTTTTCAAATAAAAATTTTCCAATAACACTCCCTACACTGTCTGTACCTTCCTATGCTCAGCTCAGCTATATAGCACCCGATGACGCGTTTCGGCCAGCCAATCACTGTAATGCCAGTAACCAACATGGCTACGGCATTACAGTGAGGGCAGTACTTACCTGCACGTTTATTGGCTGCGTAACAGCCAAGAGATGTGCGGGGCAGAGACCCGAGCCAAGTACCACCATGTGCCGAGCATCGAGATGCTTGAGCCGAACTAGTGTTTGGCCGAGCATGCTCGATCAACATTAATATCCTCATATATTAATATGGGTGTGAATCTATTGAGGTTGTCCTCATGAAAATGCTAACAGTTCAATCTCCTGGTTAAGCCCTGCTGGTGTAAGGCTATTTAAGTTATAGATCCACTTTGTTTCATTTCTTGACATCAATTTAATGTAGTCTATGATCAGTCTATGATCAGGTTTTATTTGTTCTAGTGCTCCAAAACTGGACCCCCCCAAATTTCCCATTATGTTTATCTTTGTAGTGGCGTGAGAGCGGATGGCCCTCAAATGTTTTATTTACAGTATATTTCTAATATGTTCCCCTTTTCTAGTCTGTAGTGTTTTTTTGGTTCTGCCCACATATAATTTTGCACACGGGCATTTTATAAAATAGATGACGCCCTTGGTGTTGCATTTAAGATGGTTCTCTATTTTATATATATTTTGTACAGTTTCTATTGTCTTTAATGGTTTGTTTCGTTTTACAAGATGGCATGTCTTACATGTTTTGCATGGGAAGAAGCCAAATTTAGTATCACGGGCTATTTTGGTATTTTTTTTTTTGGGTGTTTATTTTAACGGAAGGGGCTATTAGATTTCCCAGGTTTTGTGCTCTCTTGAATGTGAAACATGGATGTTTGGGTAGTTTTTTATCCTATAACTTTATCTTGTTTAAGGATGTCCCAATTCTTTTATGCTCTGTCCTGGTTGGTCCTGTTTGGTTTTGTGCAGGAGTATCTTCCTGTCCGTTTTCTTTATTTCCTCTTATTTTTTCCAGTTTGCTTTTTTTCCTCAAACTTATTTTGTAAATTGTCTGCCTCTTTTTCAAATTTGTCTAATCATGTGCAGTTTCTCCTCAGTCTGATGAATTGGCTACGAGAGATATTAGTTAACCAGGCTGGTAGATGACAACTATCTAATGAAATAAAACTATTGCTGTCCGTTGGTTTAGAATAGGTATGGGTTTGTATCTGACTGTTCTGGATGCTGATTGTTAAGTCTAAAAAATGTACCTTCTCTGTGCTAAAGGTTGGAGTGAACTCTAGATAAAATTCATTTTTATTTATTTACAATAAAATTCATGGAGAGTGTCCTCGCCACCCCTCCATATAAAAACAATATCATCAATAAATCTCCATCAAATAACCAGATTTGTGCGGCGCTCGCCATTGGGATAGAGGGTATGCTCCTCCTATCTTCCCATATATAACTTTGCGAAACTTGGCACAAATCTGGTCCCTATAGCAGTACCCCATGTCTGTAGGTAAAAAAACTCCCTTTAAATTTTTAAAAAATTATGGTTTAAAATAAACAAAATACATTCCCTGATAAAATCAATCAGCTTTAGTTTATTTTAAACCAATAGCCCCTTCCGTTAAAATAAACACCAAATAACCAAATACCAAAATAGCCAGTGATACTAAATTTGGCTTCTTCCCATGCAAAACATGAAAGGCATGCCATCTTGTAAAACGAAAAGAACTATTAAAGACAATAGAACTTTACAAAATATATATAAAATAGAGAATAGAGTTGAGCGAACACCTGGATGTTCGGGTTCGAGAAGTTCGGCCGAACATCCCGGAAATGTTCGGGTTCGGGATCCGAACCCGATCCGAACTTCGTCCCGAACCCGAACCCCATTGAAGTCAATGGGGACCCGAACTTTTCGGCACTAAAAAGGCTGTAAAACAGCCCAGGAAAGAGCTAGAGGGCTGCAAAAGGCAGCAACATGTAGGTAAATCCCCTGCAAACAAATGTGGATAGGGAAATGAATTAAATTAAAAATTAAATAAATAAAAATTAACCAAAATCAATTGGAGAGAGGTTCCATAGCAGAGAATCTGGCTTCCCGTCACCCACCACTGGAACAGTCCATTCTCAGATATTTAGGCCCCGGCACCCAGGCAGAGGAGAGAGGTCCCGTAACAGAGAATCTGTCTTCATGTCAGCAGAGAATTAGTCTGCATGTCATAGCAGAGAATGAGGCTTCACGTCAGCCACCACTGCAACAGTCCATTGGCATATATTTAGGCCCAGCACCCAGGCAGAGGAGGGAGGTCCCGTAACAGAGAATCTGTCTTCATGTCAGCAGAGAATTAGTCTGCATGTCATAGCAGAGAATGAGGCTTCACGTCAGCCACCACTGCAACAGTCCATTGGCATATATTTAGGCCCAGCACACACACAGGCAGAGGAGAGAGGTCCCGTAACAGACAATCTGGCTTCATGTCAGCAGAGAATTAGTCTGCATGTCATAGCAGAGAATGAGGCTTCACGTCACCCACCACTGCAACAGTCCATTGGCATATATTTAGGCCCAGCACCCAGGCAGAGGAGGGAGGTCCCGTAACAGAGAATCTGTCTTCATGTCAGCAGAGAATTAGTCTGCATGTCATAGCAGAGAATGAGGCTTCACGTCACCCACCACTGCAACAGTCCATTGGCATATATTTAGGCCTAGCACACAGGCAGAGCAGAGAGGTCCCGTAACAGACAATCTGGCTTCATGACAGCAGAGAATCAGTCTGCATGTCATAGCAGAGAATGAGGCTTCACGTCACCCACCACTGCAACAGTCCATTGGCATATATTTAGGCCTAGCACACAGGCAGAGCAGAGAGGTCCCGTAACAGACGATCTGGCTTCATGTCAGCAGAGAATCAGTCTGCATGTCATAGCAGAGAATGAGGCTTCACGTCAGCCACCACTGCAACAGTCCATTGGCATATATTTAGGCCCAGCACCCAGGCAGAGGAGGGAGGTCCCGTAACAGAGAATCTGTCTTCATGTCAGCAGAGAATTAGTCTGCATGTCATAGCAGAGAATGAGGCTTCACGTCAGCCACCACTGCAACAGTCCATTGGCATATATTTAGGCCCAGCACACACACAGGCAGAGGAGAGAGGTCCCGTAACAGAGAATCTGTCTTCATGTCAGCAGAGAATTAGTCTGCATGTCATAGCAGAGAATCAGGCTTCACGTCACCCACCACTGCAACAGTCCATTGGCATATATTTAGGCCCAGCACCCAGGCAGAGGAGGGAGGTCCCGTAACAGAGAATCTGTCTTCATGTCAGCAGAGAATTAGTCTGCATGTCATAGCAGAGAATGAGGCTTCACGTCAGCCACCACTGCAACAGTCCATTGGCATATATTTAGGCCCAGCACACACACAGGCAGAGGAGAGAGGTCCCGTAACAGAGAATCTGTCTTCATGTCAGCAGAGAATTAGTCTGCATGTCATAGCAGAGAATGAGGCTTCACGTCAGCCACCACTGCAACAGTCCATTGGCATATATTTAGGCCCAGCACACACACAGGCAGAGGAGAGAGGTCCCGTAACAGACAATCTGGCTTCATGTCAGCAGAGAATTAGTCTGCATGTCATAGCAGAGAATGAGGCTTCACGTCAGCCACCACTGCAACAGTCCATTGGCATATATTTAGGCCCAGCACACACACAGGCAGAGGAGAGAGGTCCCGTAACAGACAATCTGGCTTCATGTCAGCAGAGAATTAGTCTGCATGTCATAGCAGAGAATGAGGCTTCACGTCAGCCACCACTGCAACAGTCCATTGGCATATATTTAGGCCCAGGCACCCAGGCAGAGGAGAGAGGTCCCGTAACAGACAATCTGGCTTCATGTCAGCAGAGAATTAGTCTGCATGTCATAGCAGAGAATGAGGCTTCACGTCACCCACCACTGCAACAGTCCATTGGCATATATTTAGGCCCAGCACCCAGGCAGAGGAGGGAGGTCCCGTAACAGAGAATCTGTCTTCATGTCAGCAGAGAATTAGTCTGCATGTCATAGCAGAGAATGAGGCTTCACGTCAGCCACCACTGCAACAGTCCATTGGCATATATTTAGGCCCAGCACACACACAGGCAGAGGAGAGAGGTCCCGTAACAGAGGATCTGGCTTCATGTCAGCAGAGAATCAGTCTGCATGTCATAGCAGAGAATCAGGCTTCACGTCAGCCACCACTGCAACAGTCCATTGGCATATATTTAGGCCTAGCACACAGGCAGAGGAGAGAGGTCCCGTAACAGACAATCTGGCTTCATGTCAGCAGAGAATCAGTCTGCATGTCATAGCAGAGAATGAGGCTTCACGTCAGCCACCACTGCAACAGTCCATTGTCATAAATTTAGGCCCAGCACCCAGGCAGAGGAGAGAGGTCCCGTAACAGACAATCTGGCTTCATGTCAGCAGAGAATTAGTCTGCATGTCATAGCAGAGAATCAGGCTTCATGTCAGCCACCACTGCAACAGTCCATTGGCATATATTTAGGCCTAGCACACAGGCAGAGGAGAGGTTCATTCAACTTTGGGTAGCATCGCAATATAATGGTAAAATGAAAATAAAAATAGGATTGAATGAGGAAGTGCCCTGGAGTCCAATAATATATGGTTATGGGGAGGTAGTTAATGTCTAATCTGGACAAGGGACGGACAGGTCCTGTGGGATCCATGCCTGGTTCATTTTTATGAACGTCAGCTTGTCCACATTGGCTGTAGACAGGCGGCTGCGTTTGTCTGTAATGACGCCCCCTGCCGTGCTGAATACACGTTCAGACAAAACGCTGGCTGCCGGGCAGGCCAGCACCTCCAAGGCATAAAAGGCTAGCTCTGGCCACGTGGACAATTTAGAGACCCAGAAGTTGAATGGGGCCGAACCATCAGTCAGTACGTGGAGGGGTGTGCACACGTACTGTTCCACCATGTTAGTGAAATGTTGCCTCCTGCTAACACGTTGCGTATCAGGTGGTGGTGCAGTTAGCTGTGGCGTGTTGACAAAAGTTTTCCACATCTCTGCCATGCTAACCCTGCCCTCAGAGGAGCTGGCCGTGACACAGCTGCCTTGGCGACCTCTTGCTCCTCCTCTGCCTTGGCCTTGGGCTTCCACTTGTTCCCCTGTGACATTTGGGAATGCTCTCAGTAGCGCGTCTACCAACGTGCGCTTGTACTCGCGCATCTTCCTATCACGCTCCAGTGCAGGAAGTAAGGTGGGCACATTGTCTTTGTAGCGTGGATCCAGCAGGGTGGCAACCCAGTAGTCCGCACAGGTTAAAATGTGGGCAACTCTGCTGTCGTTGCGCAGGCACTGCAGCATGTAGTCGCTCATGTGTGCCAGGCTGCCCAGGGATAAGGACAAGCTGTCCTCTGTGGGAGGCGTATCGTCATCGTCCTGCCTTTCCCCCCAGCCACGCACCAGTGATGGACCCGAGCTGCGTTGGGTGCCACCCCGCTGTGACCATGCTTCATCCTCATCCTCCTCCACCTCCTCCTCATCCTCGTCCTCCTCGTCCTCCAGTAGTGGGCCCTGGCTGGCCACATTTGTACCTGGCCTCTGCTGTTGCCAAAAACCTCCCTCTGAGTCACTTCGAAGAGACTGGCCTGAAAGTGCTAAAAATGACCCCTCTTCCTCCTCCTCCTCCTCCTGGGCCACCTCCTCTTCCATCATCGCCCTAAGTGTTTTCTCAAGGAGACATAGAAGTGGTATTGTAACGCTGATAACGGTGTCATCGCCACTGGCCATGTTGGTGGAGTACTCGAAACAGCGCAACAGGGCACACAGGTCTCGCATGGAGGCCCAGTCATTGGTGGTGAAGTGGTGCTGTTCTGTAGTGCGACTGACCCGTGCGTGCTGCAGCTGAAACTCCACTATGGCCTGCTGCTGCTCGCACAGTCTGTCCAGCATGTGCAAGGTGGAGTTCCACCTGGTGGGCACGTCGCATATGAGGCGGTGAGCGGGAAGGCCGAAGTTACGCTGTAGCGCAGACAGGCGAGCAGCAGCAGGATGTGAACGCCGGAAGCGCGAACAGACGGCCCGCACTTTATGCAGCAGCTCTGACATGTCGGGGTAGTTGTGAATGAACTTCTGCACCACCAAATTCAGCACATGCGCCAAGCAAGGGATGTGCGTCAAATTGGCTAGTCCCAGAGCTGCAACGAGATTTCGCCCATTATCACACACCACCAGGCCGGGCTTGAGGCTCACCGGCAGCAACCACTCGTCGGTCTGTTGTTCTATACCCCGCCACAACTCCTGTGCGGTGTGGGGCCTGTCCCCCAAACATATGAGTTTCAGAATGGCCTGCTGACGTTTACCCCGGGCTGTGCTGAAGTTGGTGGTGAAGGTGTGTGGCTGACTGGATGAGCAGGTGGAAGAAGAGGAGGAGGAAGCCGAGAAGGAGGAGGTGGCAACAGGAGGCAAAGAATGTTGCCCTGCGATCCTTGGCGGCGGAAGGACGTGCGCCAAACAGCTCTCCGCCTGGGGCCCAGCTGCCACTACATTTACCCAGTGTGCAGTTAGGGAGATATAGCGTCCCTGGCCGTGCTTACTGGTCCACGTATCTGTGGTTAGGTGGACCTTGCCACAGATGGCGTTGCGCAGTGCACACTTGATTTTATCGGATACTTGGTTGTGCAGGGAAGGCACGGCTCTCTTGGAGAAGTAGTGCCGGCTGGGAACAACATACTGTGGGACAGCAAGCGACATGAGCTGTTTGAAGCTGTCTGTGTCCACCAGCCTAAATGACAGCATTTCATAGGCCAGTAGTTTAGAAATGCTGGCATTCAGGGCCAGGGATCGAGGGTGGCTAGGTGGGAATTTACGCTTTCTATCAAATGTTTGTGAGATGGAGAGCTGAACGCTGGCGTGTGACATGGTTGAGACGCTTGGTGACGGAGGTGGTGGTGGTGGTGTTGGTGGTACATCCCCTGTTTGCTGGGCGGCAGGTGCCAACGTTCCTCCAGAGGCGGAGGAAGAGGCCGAGGCGGCAGCAGCAGAATAGGCCGAGGCGGCAGCAGCAGAAGAGGTAGCAGGGGGAGCCTGAGTGACTTCCTTGGTTTTAAGGTGTTTACTCCACTGCAGTTCATGCTTTGCATGCAGGTGCCTGGTCATGCAGGTTGTGCTCAGGTTCAGAACGTTAATGCCTCGCTTCAGGCTCTGATGGCACAGCGTGCAAACCACTCGGGTCTTGTCGTCAGCACATTGTTTGAAGAAGTGCCATGCCAGGGAACTCCTTGAAGCTGCCTTTGGGGTGCTCGGTCCCAGATGGCGGCGGTCAGTAGCAGGCGGAGTCTCTTGGCGGCGGGTGTTCTGCTTTTGCCCACTGCTCCCTCTTTTGCTACGCTGTTGGCTCGGTCTCACCACTGCCTCTTCCTCCGAACTGTGAAAGTCAGTGGCACGACCTTCATTCCATGTGGGGTCTAGGACCTCATCGTCCCCTGCATCGTCTTCCACCCAGTCTTGATCCCTGACCTCCTGTTCAGTCTGCACACTGCAGAAAGACGCAGCAGTTGGCACCTGTGTTTCGTCATCATCAGAGACATGCTGAGGTGGTATTCCCATGTCCTCATCATCAGGAAACATAAGTGGTTGTGCGTCAGTGCATTCTATGTCTTTCACCGCTGGGGAAGGGCTAGGTGGATGCCCTTGGGAAACCCTGCCAGCGGAGTCTTCAAACAGCATAAGAGACTGCTGCATAACTTGAGGCTGAGACAGTTTCCCTGGTATGCATGGGGGTGATGTGACAGACTGATGGGGTTGGTTTTCAGGCGCCATCTGTGCGCTTTCTGCAGAAGACTGGGTGGGAGATAATGTGAACGTGCTGGATCCACTGTCGGCCACCCAATTGACTAATGCCTGTACCTGCTCAGGCCTTACCATCCTTAGAACGGCATTGGGCCCCACCATATATCGCTGTAAATTCTGGCGGCTACTGGGACCTGAGGTAGTTGGTACACTAGGACGTGTGGATGTGGCAGAACGGCCACGTCCTCTCCCAGCACCAGAGGGTCCACTAACACCACCACGACCATGTCCACGTCCGCGTCCCTTACTAGATGTTTTTCTCATTGTTATGGTTCACCACAACAACAAATATATTATTTGGCCCAATGTATTGTATTCAAATTCAGCGGGATATAAATTTGAGGCCTAGTATTTAGGCGCTGGGTGACCGGTATGGATTTAGTGACAGAATTAGACTTGGAAATGCACAGAAGCGTGTGTGTGAAGTTATTCTGAATGACCCTATGTGCACCTTCAATATGATCTACCCTTTTAGGGATAGATTTCAAATAGCTCTGATATAGCAGAAACGACTAAATTATGAAATTGCTAAATTGGGAATTGTATTTCAACCCAGAACAAAAAATGTGCTTTGACGGACACTAAATAACTTTCCCAGCCACAACAGGACAGCGGTAACGAGAGATTTAGCGGGATATAAATTTGAGGCCTAGTATTTAGGCGCTGGGTGACAGGTATGGGTTTAGTGACAGAATTAGATTTGGAAATGCACAGTAGCGGGTGTGTGAAGTTATTCTGAATGACCCTATGTGCACCTTGAATATTATATACCCTTTTAGGGATAGATTTCAAATAGCTCTGATATAGCAGAAACCACTAAATTATGAAATTGCTAAATTGGGAATTGTATTTCAACCCAGAACAAGAAATGTGCTTGAACGGACACTAAATAACTCGCCCAGCTACAGCACTAGGGACAGATTTAGCTGGATATAAATTTGAGGCCTAGTATTTAGGCGCTGGGTGACCGGTATGGATTTAGTGACAGAATTAGACTTGGAAATGCACAGAAGCGTGTGTGTGAAGTTATTCTGAATGACCCTATGTGCACCTTGAATATTATATACCCTTTTAGGGATAGATTTCAAATAGCTCTGATATAGCAGAAACCACTAAATTATGAAATTGCTAAATTGGGAATTGTATTTCAACCCAGAACAAGAAATGTGCTTGAACGGACACTAAATAACTCGCCCAGCTACAGCACTAAGGACAGATTTAGCGGGATATAAATTTGAGGCCTAGTATTTAGGCGCTGGGTGACAGGTATGGGTTTAGTGCCAGAATTAGACTTGGAAATACACAGTAGCGGGTGTGTGTGAAGTTATTCTGAATGACCCAATGTGCACCTTGAATATTATATACCCTTTTAGGGATAGATTTCAAATAGCTCTGATATAGCAGAAACCACTAAATTATGAAATTGCTAAATTGGGAATTGTATTTCAACCCAGAACAAGAAATGTGCTTGAACGGACACTAAATAACTCGCCCAGCTACAGCACTAAGGACAGATTTAGCGGGATATAAATTTGAGGCCTAGTATTTAGGCGCTGGGTGACAGGTATGGGTTTAGTGCCAGAATTAGACTTGGAAATACACAGTAGCGGGTGTGTGTGAAGTTATTCTGAATGACCCAATGTGCACCTTGAATATTATATACCCTTTTAGGGATAGATTTCAAATAGCTCTGATATAGCAGAAACCACTAAATTATGAAATTGCTAAATTGGGAATTGTATTTCAACCCAGAACAAGAAATGTGCTTGAACGGACACTAAATAACTCGCCCAGCTACAGCACTAAGGACAGATTTAGCGGGATATAAATTTGAGGCCTAGTATTTAGGCGCTGGGTGACAGGTATGGGTTTAGTGCCAGAATTAGACTTGGAAATACACAGTAGCGGGTGTGTGTGAAGTTATTCTGAATGACCCAATGTGCACCTTGAATATTATATACCCTTTTAGGGATAGATTTCAAATAGCTCTGATATAGCAGAAACCACTAAATTATGAAATTGCTAAATTGGGAATTGTATTTCAACCCAGAACAAGAAATGTGCTTGAACGGACACTAAATAACTCGCCCAGCTACAGCACTAAGGACAGATTTAGCGGGATATAAATTTGAGGCCTAGTATTTAGGCGCTGGGTGACAGGTATGGGTTTAGTGCCAGAATTAGACTTGGAAATACACAGTAGCGGGTGTGTGTGAAGTTATTCTGAATGACCCAATGTGCACCTTGAATATTATATACCCTTTTAGGGATAGATTTCAAATAGCTCTGATATAGCAGAAACCACTAAATTATGAAATTGCTAAATTGGGAATTGTATTTCAACCCAGAACAAGAAATGTGCTTGAACGGACACTAAATAACTCGCCCAGCTACAGCACTAAGGACAGATTTAGCGGGATATAAATTTGAGGCCTAGTATTTAGGCGCTGGGTGACAGGTATGGGTTTAGTGCCAGAATTAGACTTGGAAATACACAGTAGCCTGTGTGTGTGAAGTTATTCTGAATGACCCAATGTGCACCTTGAATATTATATACCCTTTTAGGGATAGATTTCAAATAGCTCTGATATAGCAGAAACCACTAAATTATGAAATTGCTAAATTGGGAATTGTATTTCAACCCAGAACAAGAAATGTGCTTGAACGGACACTAAATAACTCGCCCAGCTACAGCACTAAGGACAGATTTAGCGGGATATAAATTTGAGGCCTAGTATTTAGGCGCTGGGTGACAGGTATGGGTTTAGTGCCAGAATTAGACTTGGAAATACACAGTAGCGGGTGTGTGTGAAGTTATTCTGAATGACCCAATGTGCACCTTGAATATTATATACCCTTTTAGGGATAGATTTCAAATAGCTCTGATATAGCAGAAACCACTAAATTATGAAATTGCTAAATTGGGAATTGTATTTCAACCCAGAACAAGAAATGTGCTTGAACGGACACTAAATAACTCGCCCAGCTACAGCACTAAGGACAGATTTAGCGGGATATAAATTTGAGGCCTAGTATTTAGGCGCTGGGTGACAGGTATGGGTTTAGTGCCAGAATTAGACTTGGAAATACACAGTAGCGGGTGTGTGTGAAGTTATTCTGAATGACCCAATGTGCACCTTGAATATTATATACCCTTTTAGGGATAGATTTCAAATAGCTCTGATATAGCAGAAACCACTAAATTATGAAATTGCTAAATTGGGAATTGTATTTCAACCCAGAACAAGAAATGTGCTTGAACGGACACTAAATAACTCGCCCAGCTACAGCACTAAGGACAGATTTAGCGGGATATAAATTTGAGGCCTAGTATTTAGGCGCTGGGTGACAGGTATGGGTTTAGTGCCAGAATTAGACTTGGAAATACACAGTAGCGGGTGTGTGTGAAGTTATTCTGAATGACCCAATGTGCACCTTGAATATTATATACCCTTTTAGGGATAGATTTCAAATAGCTCTGATATAGCAGAAACCACTAAATTATGAAATTGCTAAATTGGGAATTGTATTTCAACCCAGAACAAGAAATGTGCTTGAACGGACACTAAATAACTCGCCCAGCTACAGCACTAAGGACAGATTTAGCGGGATATAAATTTGAGGCCTAGTATTTAGGCGCTGGGTGACAGGTATGGGTTTAGTGCCAGAATTAGACTTGGAAATACACAGTAGCGGGTGTGTGTGAAGTTATTCTGAATGACCCAATGTGCACCTTGAATATTATATACCCTTTTAGGGATAGATTTCAAATAGCTCTGATATAGCAGAAACCACTAAATTATGAAATTGCTAAATTGGGAATTGTATTTCAACCCAGAACAAGAAATGTGCTTGAACGGACACTAAATAACTCGCCCAGCTACAGCACTAAGGACAGATTTAGCGGGATATAAATTTGAGGCCTAGTATTTAGGCGCTGGGTGACAGGTATGGGTTTAGTGCCAGAATTAGACTTGGAAATACACAGTAGCGGGTGTGTGTGAAGTTATTCTGAATGACCCAATGTGCACCTTGAATATTATATACCCTTTTAGGGATAGATTTCAAATAGCTCTGATATAGCAGAAACCACTAAATTATGAAATTGCTAAATTGGGAATTGTATTTCAACCCAGAACAAGAAATGTGCTTGAACGGACACTAAATAACTCGCCCAGCTACAGCACTAAGGACAGATTTAGCGGGATATAAATTTGAGGCCTAGTATTTAGGCGCTGGGTGACAGGTATGGGTTTAGTGCCAGAATTAGACTTGGAAATACACAGTAGCGGGTGTGTGTGAAGTTATTCTGAATGACCCAATGTGCACCTTGAATATTATATACCCTTTTAGGGATAGATTTCAAATAGCTCTGATATAGCAGAAACCACTAAATTATGAAATTGCTAAATTGGGAATTGTATTTCAACCCAGAACAAGAAATGTGCTTGAACGGACACTAAATAACTCGCCCAGCTACAGCACTAAGGACAGATTTAGCGGGATATAAATTTGAGGCCTAGTATTTAGGCGCTGGGTGACAGGTATGGGTTTAGTGCCAGAATTAGACTTGGAAATACACAGTAGCGGGTGTGTGTGAAGTTATTCTGAATGACCCAATGTGCACCTTGAATATTATATACCCTTTTAGGGATAGATTTCAAATAGCTCTGATATAGCAGAAACCACTAAATTATGAAATTGCTAAATTGGGAATTGTATTTCAACCCAGAACAAGAAATGTGCTTGAACGGACACTAAATAACTCGCCCAGCTACAGCACTAAGGACAGATTTAGCGGGATATAAATTTGAGGCCTAGTATTTAGGCGCTGGGTGACAGGTATGGGTTTAGTGCCAGAATTAGACTTGGAAATACACAGTAGCGGGTGTGTGTGAAGTTATTCTGAATGACCCAATGTGCACCTTGAATATTATATACCCTTTTAGGGATAGATTTCAAATAGCTCTGATATAGCAGAAACCACTAAATTATGAAATTGCTAAATTGGGAATTGTATTTCAACCCAGAACAAGAAATGTGCTTGAACGGACACTAAATAACTCGCCCAGCTACAGCACTAAGGACAGATTTAGCGGGATATAAATTTGAGGCCTAGTATTTAGGCGCTGGGTGACAGGTATGGGTTTAGTGCCAGAATTAGACTTGGAAATACACAGTAGCGGGTGTGTGTGAAGTTATTCTGAATGACCCAATGTGCACCTTGAATATTATATACCCTTTTAGGGATAGATTTCAAATAGCTCTGATATAGCAGAAACCACTAAATTATGAAATTGCTAAATTGGGAATTGTATTTCAACCCAGAACAAGAAATGTGCTTGAACGGACACTAAATAACTCGCCCAGCTACAGCACTAGGGACAGATTTAGCTGGATATAAATTTGAGGCCTAGTATTTAGGCGCTGGGTGACCGGTATGGATTTAGTGACAGAATTAGACTGGGATATGGCCAAAAAATAAACAGACTATTGCTGGTTAAATGCACTTGGTGTGACAGCTTCACCCTGATGTAGGCTTTAGCCAAAAAACAACCACACCATTGAGGGTTAAATGCACTTGGTGACAGGCGCAGCTTGCCCCTGATTTAGTATATGGCCAAAAAATGAACAGACTATTGCTGGTTAAATGCACTTGGTGTGACAGCTTCACCCTGATGTAGGCTTTAGCCAAAAAACAACCACACCATTGAGGGTTAAATGCACTTGGTGACAGGCGCAGCTTGCCCCTGATTTTGTATATGGCCAAAAAATGAACAGACTATTGCTGGTTAAATGCACTTGGTGTGACAGCTTCACCCTGATGTAGGCTTTAGCCAAAAAACAACCACACCATTGAGGGTTAAATGCACTTGGTCGCAGCTTGTGCTGGCGCACCACAAGACACAAAATGGCCGCCGATCACCCCAGAAAAATGTGACTGACAAACGGTCTGTGCAGCCTAAAAACAGTGAGCAATTGAGGATCAGCAGCTCAATGATCCACAGCTGCAGATCGATCAGTTAATCAAGTCCTTTGGAGGAGTTAATCTGCCTAATCTCGCCCTACTGTCGCAGCCGCAACCTCTCCCTACGCTAATCAGAGCAGAGTGACGGGCGGCGCTATGTGACTCCAGCTTAAATAGAGGCTGGGTCACATGGTGCTCTGGCCAATCACAGCCATGCCAATAGTAGGCATGGCTGTGATGGCCTCTTGGGGCAAGTAGTATGACGCTTGTTGATTGGCTGCTTTGCAGCCTTTCAAAAAGCGCCAAGAAAGCGTCACAAAAGCGCGAAGAAAGCGACGAACACCGAACCCGAACCCGGACTTTTACGAAAATGTCCGGGTTCGGGTCCGTGTCACGGACACCCCAAAATTCTGTACGAACCCGAACTATACAGTTCGAGTTCGCTCATCCCTAATAGAGAACCATCTAGCATGCCACACCAAGGGCGTCATCTATTTTTATAAAATACCCGTATGCAAAAGAATACCTAATTGAATAGGACTGGTAACCATGGAAACGAATGCTTATTTATTTGCGAGCAGGAGGGATCAGAATCATCCCTAAGGAAGGAATTTGGCAATTACGAAATGCGTCGGGGGAGTTTTGGTCCAAGGAGGCATCCGTACCTGGTGTGACGTCACACAGAAGATTCACTCCATTGGATTACTAGAGCGGCTTCCCTCGCGAGCATGAGCCACCAGTCGAGGCTGCACGCGTTGGCAGTGGAGGCTGAAGACAGGAAAACCTACAGCAGAATAACGCCACTATCCCTGCAAAGTGAGACACTGTTTGCGGCATCGCAGGCAAGTAGGAGTTTTTCTGGATCACAGATCTAAGTCTTTGCAATCCCTACACTGCTACACAGTACTACTTATAAACCTAATATTGTCAAGTGGTCAGTTTAGTTGAAATTGATATTTAAGTTAAAGCTATTTAGTATCACACAGCATCACCAATAAGCGCAATACTGCCTAGCAACTAGGGTATTACATATCTAAGTGGGCGCCACTTACGTTCTTACCACATAGCACTTAATAGTCAGCACGGGTCTAGCATCTTATTTTATTTTTATTATTATTTATTATTAAAGCACAATTCATTTCATACATATAAAAGGGGGATAAATAGATAAGGCCTCATGCACACGACCGTTGTGTGCACCCGTGGCCGTTGTGCCGTTAGACGTTTTTTTTCTGCGGCTCCATTGACTTTCAATGGGGCCGTTGAAAACTCGGCTTGTGCACCGTTTTTACACCGCGCCCGTGACCCGTGTTTCTAGGCCGTGAAAAAAATATGACCTGTCCTATTTTTTTCACGGCCAACGGTTCACGGGCCCATTCAAGTCAAGCCAAGATTGTCATCCGTGTCCGTGATCCGTGTCCGTTTTTTCCTATCATTTCAATGGCAAACTTGACTTAGAATTTTATTTCATTTTTCATGTCCGTGGATCCTCCAAAAATCACGGCAGACCCACGGAAGAAAAAACGGGCACGGATCACGGTACAACGGAACCACGTTTTGCGGGACGTTAAAAAATACGGTCGTGTGCATGAGGCCTAATACAGACAATTGCACCAAGCATGTACAAGACGAGTTACAAACTGGTACAGAAGAAGTGAGGGTCCTGCCCGTGAGGGCTTACAATCTACATGATATGGGAAAAGGACACAGTAGAAGAGGGTAAAGTTGGTCATGACTCATGACGGTCATGTTATCACTTTTATTACTATCATTACTCGTGACGGTCATGTTACCACTACTTTTTATCCAGTATTATCTCTTTTTACCAGACATTTCTGTAACCTGAGGCACACCATTGTGTTTCTAATTTGTGATTTTGTGTATATGTTGTTTTAGACTAGAAAAAGGGGTCCGCAGAACCCCGAAATGCATTGTCACTATAACAATATTAAAAAAACCTATTGGTTTATAAAAAATACTCTGGTTGCATTTTTGCACCTACGGTCCACCCCTCCACTCGACCCCCGATCCAGTGATAATATACCCTATGGCGGTATAGAGGCAGCAGGGTCACTGGTTGTAGGCTTGTCTGAAGAGGTGGGTTTTTAGGTTTCTTTTGAAGGATTCCACTGTAGGTGAGAGTCTGATATGTTGGGGTAGGGAGTTCCAGAGTGTGGGGGAGGCACAGGAGAAATCTTGGAGGCGATTGTGGGAAGAGGTGATAAAAGGAGAGAAGGAGGTCTTGTGAGGATCGGAGATTGCGTGTGGGGATGTATCAGGAAAGTAGCTCAGAGATGTAGGGAGGGGGCAGGTTGTGGACAGCCTTGTATGTCTTTGTTAGTATTTTGAACTGAGTTTGCTGGGCAATGGGGAGCCAGTGAAAGGATTGGCAGAGGGGAGAGGCAGAGGAGTAACAGGGTGAGTGGTGTATTAGTCGGGCAGCAGAGTTGAGGATACATTGGAGGGGTGCGAGAGTGCTAGCTGGAAGGCCACAGAGGAGGATGTTGCAGTAGTCTAGGTGGGAGATGATGAGGGCATGTACAAGCATTTTCGCAGACTCTAAGTCGAGGAAAGTGCGGATGCGGGAGATGTTTTTGAGTTGGAGGTGGCAGGTGGTGGAAAGGGTTTGTATGTGCGGTCGGAAGGAGAGGGCAGAATCCAAGGTCAATCCAAGGCAGCAGACTTGTTTGACCGGGGAGAGTGTGCAGCTATTGATCGTGATAGATAGGTCTGTGGGGGGGTTGAGCAAGAAGGGGGAAACATAATTAATTCTGTTTTATCCATGTTAAGTTTGAGAATGCTAGAGGAGAAGAAGGAGGCTATGGAAGATAGGCATTGTGGGATTCTGGATAGTAAGGTGGTAATGTCTGGTAGATTTGTGTGTTGTCATCATAAAAGTGATACTGAAAGCCATGGGACTCTTTGAGCTGTCCCAGGCCGAAATTGTAGATAGAGAAGAGCAGGGGTCCTAGGACAGAGCCTTGCGGGACACCAACAGAGGGAATGAGACGAGGAGGTGGTGTAAGAGTGGGAAATGTTTTGCTCTGTGAGGTATGATGTGATCCAGGAGAGGGCTAGGTCCGTGATGCCAAGATATGAGAGAGTTTGTAACAGAAGGGAGTGGTCGACAGTGTCAAAAGCAGAGGACAGGTCAAGGAGAAGGAGGACAGAGTAATGTTGGTTTTGGCTGTTAGTAGGTCATTGGTGAATTGATGAGGGCAGTCTCAGTTGAGTGGTGGGGTCGGAAGCCAGATTGTAGCTGGTCAAAGAGGGAGCAGGGGGAGAGATGAGGACAGCTCAGAATGGACATGCTGCTCAAGTAGCTTTGAGGCATTTGGAAGAATTGATATGGGGCGATAGCTGGACAAAGAATATGGGTCAAGTGAAGGCTTTTTGAGGATGGGTTTAATGGTAGCATGTTTAAAACCAGAGGGAAAGACACCAGAGGTTAGTGATAGCAAGGTTGAAGAGATTAGTTAGGGCTGGGATAAACACTGTGGTGAGGTTAGGGATGAGGGGGGATGGGATTGGGTCAAGTGCACAGGTGGTGAAATGTGATCTGGATAGTAGAGTGGAGAGTTTTTCTTCTGTAGAGGACTGAGCAGCTGTGTAGAGGGTCTGTGGGGACTGTGCACTAAAGCTTTCTCTGATGTTGACTATCTTTTGTTTGAAGTATGTGGCAAAGTCCTCAGCTGAGATGGGAGGAGAGGGTGGGGGCGCTGGAGGACGGAGAAGGGAGTTAAAATTGTTAAAAAGTTGTTTAGGGCTGTGGGACAGGGAAGATATGAGAGATGAGAAGTAGGCCTGTTTTGCATCAGCGAGTGAGGATTTGAAAATGAGAAGGGATTGCCGGTATGTGGTGAAGTGATCCTTAGAGTGGGATTTCTTCCATCACCGCTCAGCAGCCCTGGAAGCTTGTCTGAGTTTTTTGGTCAGGTTGGTGTGCCAGGGTTATCTGTTGATTTTTCGGGTTTTGTTGTGTGTGAGGGGGCAACAATGTCCAGAGCTGTGCTTATTGTGGTGTTATATAGGGTAGCTGCAGTAACTGGGTCTTGGAGGGAACAAATGGTAGAGATTGGCAGAAGAGAATCAGAAAGAAAGCAAAAGTCGAGATGTTTAAGGGGGATGTTAGTGGGTGGAGCGGGGGAGCAGCAGAAGAGACCAGTGAAGAGAAGGTGAGTAGGTTGTGGTCGGTATAGGGGGAGAGGCGAATTAGAAAGGTTAGATAGGGAACAGAGGTGGGTAAAAATAAGATCCAGAGTGTGACCATCTCTGTGGGTGGGAGTGGAAGACCACTGTGAGAGGCCGAAGGAGGAAGAGAGTGATAGGAGTTTAGAGGCAGCTGAGTGGCAGGTGTCAATAGGGATTCTGAAGTCACCCATGATGATAGTGGGGATGTAGACCGAAAGAAAGTGTGGGAGCCAGGTGTTAAAGTGGTCAAGAAAGATGGTGGCTGGGTCTGGGGGTGATAAATGACAGCTACTTGGAGGTTGGAGGGAGAGTAAATGCGAACAGAGTGTACTTCAAATGAAGTGAGTGTAATGAAGGGTGGCAGTGGAGTTGAGCTGTAGGAGCAGGTGTCTGATAGGAGAAGACCAACTCCTCCACCATGTTTGCTGCCGGGGCGGGGGGATGTGAAATGAAATCCGCTATAGAAGAGTGCAACAGGGGAAGAGGTGTCACCGTGCTCACCACGTGGTGAGCGCAGTGATGTCGCCACAGGTCCTTCTATCTTCATTCAGGAGGATCTGCGATGATGTCAAAGCGCTGAACACATGGTGAGCACCTTGATGTCATCACAGGTCCTTTTGCATTTTTTTATTTATTATTTTTAACCCCTCAATGGCCATTCTATTTAGCATTCTGTCCTAAGAATGCTATTATTTTCAGTTATAACAATGTTATAATAGAAAATAATAAAATCACCTGAACCCGAACTTCAGTGATTTGCAGTTTGTAGTTCAGGTTCGCTCAACCCTAATGAATAGGTCATGAATGTAGGACAGTTTGTTACAGACAGAGCGTGCATTCCATAATGCTCCTGCAAGAGGAACCAAAGGAGCAGGAGGCAGAGGAATGGTTATTAGTAATGTTGGTCGAGCATCAAAGTGCTTGTGTGCTCGAGTAGTACACTTGCTGCTGCACGGGTGCCCTACAGAGCACCCGAGCACAATGGAAGTCAATGGGGGAATCCAAGCATTAAACCAGGCACCCCCTGCTCTAAAGAGGGGAGGGTGTCAGGACTCTAGCTCGGCTTAGGAGTCTCTGCTCCGACTTCATATATAGCTATGTCCATGTATGGAGTCAGTGCTTGGGGACACAGTGTATTCAAATATAATTTAGCCTCTATTTCAGGGATCAGCAACCTTCGGCACTCCAGCTGTGGCGAAACTACAACTCCCAGCATGCACACCTCCTTGGCTGTTCTCAGAACTCCCAGAGAAGTGAATGGAGCATGCTGGGAGTCGTAGTTTCACCACAGCTGGAGTGCCGGAGGTTGCTGATCCCTGCTCTATTTCTAAAAAGTTTCTGGCAAGATTTGAACTTACAACTTTCTACATTACAGCCAAGAATCTTAACCACTACACTATATAGCTGCATGGCCAGGTTCTTTAAAAAAATAAAAAATTATATTATATATATATATATATATATATATAACTTCTGCTGTTACTAGTAGTAAGTATTCCTATACAGCAGAAGTTTCTTTTTATTTTTAAGCAACTGGCCATGCGGCTGTATAGTGTAGTGGTCAATTCAATTTAAACATATATATATAAGTTTTTAGCCATAATAAATTTACATATATTATATATTTAGAATATACTGTATAATATATTATAATATATGTAAATATATTATGGCTAAAACATCAGTAGTAGTTTCCAACATGTTATGCATTCATATATATCAGAAGTATGATTTTATATATATATTTTTTTTTTTAGTAATTACAAATTTTTTACATTTACTGAAAAAAATATAAAATATATAAATTTGATTTAGCCTCTATTTCTGAAGGGATTCGACCTCACAACCTTCTATGATATAGCCCAGAATGTTAACTACTACACCATACAGCTGCATGGCCAGTTGCTTAAAAAAAAAAAAATGATATGAGACCTGCTGTATAGGAATACTTACTACTAGTAACAGCAGAAGTCTGTATATTGTAGTGGTTAACATTCTTGGCTCTAATGTAGAAGGTTGTGAGTTTGAATCCTGCCAGAAATTTTCTGAAATAGAGGCTACATTAGATTTAAGTACACTTACTCGAGCATCGCACTTGTGCACATGTGATATTCGGCCAAGCATAGTGATGCTCAAGCCAAACTGGTGTTTGGCCGAGCATGCTCGCCCAACACTAGTTATTAGGTTTAAGGGGTTGCAGAAATTTGTAGTAGGAGGTAGAGGTGATAGTGGGGACTTGCTGAGGGGGTCCTGGATTTGGAGAGATATCACCAGCAATAAGGAGAAGCAGAGAAAGTGTTAGTAGGTGAGAATAAGAGAGGGCATGAGGTATCTGTGTGTGTTTTGGAAGAAAGTGTTTTACGTTGCCAAACAGGTTTGTGCAAGCGGTCAGATGAGATGGTAAGATGGAGGAAGAGATGAATAGTTCCTTCCTGGGTGAATGGATGTGGGGGTATTTCAGGAGGTTTGGGAAGAGTAAGATGAAAGATTGACACATTGTTTGAAATAACTATTTCTGTAATTACCTTTGGTCCCCTTCTGGTTCAATTCTGGTATAATTCGGTATGTGCACTTAAAGAGTGCATTGAATGTCGCATTGAAAATACCAAGGTCTGAAAGACCTAAGGACTTAGATTTATACCACTCAGTGTTCAATCAAGTGTGAACAAGAGGGGTGGGGGCTACATTTGGCCTATTCAAGGGAGGACCAGATACAGGGGTGAAATAGTCAATGTAAACAAATACTCAATAAATCCAGCAGGGAAAAAGACATTAAAGGTTCAATGCAGACATACCAGGGGATGAGAAGGAAAGATGGGGGTGTGGACAATATCAGACTCTGGAAAAGTTGGGTGCAGTAGTTAGGTTCAATGCAGACATACCAGGGGATGAGAAGGAAAGATGGTGGTGTGGACAATATCAGACTCTGGAAAAGTTGGGTGCAGCAGTTAGGTTCAATGCAGACATACCTGTAGAGGAGAGAATTGGGTGATGGTCAGTAGACAGTGATGACAAAGTGGATTCCATATCCATAATATTACATTCTGGTATAATTCGGTATGTGCACTTAAAGAGTTGCACTTGAAAGATGTTGCATTGAAAAGACCCTTTTACGATTTTACGTACAAACAAACAAATGAACATAATACATATTGTCGAATACCAAAATGCCCAAACTATTAAAATATCAAAATATTTTTCACAGTGAATACCGGAAAGAGAAACAAAAAAAATCCATGATTTACTATTTTTTTGTCACATTGTCCCCATTTAATAAAAAGTGGTCAAAAAGTCGTATGCAACTATAGTTCACCCACGAAAAACTATCCCTCATACAGCTCTGTAGATGGAAATATAAAAAAGTTAGGTGTCAGAAGATGTCAATGCAAAGAAAAATTTTATTTCTTCTAAGGTTTTTTTTTTTTTAAAGTATTAAAACAAAAAAATATACACATTTGGTATCGCAGTAATCTTACTGACCACAGAATATGACATTATGTCACTTTTAGCAGTGAACGCTGTAATATGAAAATTTAAAAAAATATTTTTTTCCCCTATATCCAATATAAGATATGATAAATTAAATGGTGCCATTAAAAAATACAACTTGTCCTGCAAAATATATACCCCTATTTGGCTATGTGTACAGAAAATAAAAAATGATGGCTCTTGAAATATGGGGAGGAAAAAAAATCGAAAATGGCCCCAGTCCTTAAGGGGTTAAAAGAAAACTATTCTAAATGCTATAAAGTGAATTTTTGTAATATACTTAATTTTTTTCACATTTTCCTTTACAAAATAGGCACCTGAAGTTCAGTTGTGCTTTTACTGATTACAGAATTACAGATGTGGTCTGATTGCCTTATAAAAAGGCTCATAGAGGCAACTTTTGGGTAGTTTACCTCTTGGTGAGAGATTATTAACTACTAGACATGTAGAATGTCTCCACAAGAATGTCTCCACCAGATTGCAACACTTTCTTGGCCTGCCCAGTAACCAAATTTAAGCATTTATGGGACCAACTGGGACACCAGCTTCAACAACCTACGAGTGTGCAGGATCTAACGGCCCAGCTGCCACCTCTGTGGGCAAACGTGCTAGGTCCCCTGCAGTGAAGGCCAGATCCCTGTATAGGGGTTAAAGGCTGAAAACTAGGAGATCACCAGGATAATGCCCTTAGGACTAGCCCAAAGTCATAACGGTTAGTAGATACAGTTAGTCCACACCCACTCCCCATAGAAACAAGTCAATAGAGGTCAATGGGGACGGATCTGTTTTCTCTGCCACAATCTGCCACAATAGAAAACAGATCCGTCCTCTATTGACTTTCAATGAAGATCATGAAGGATCTGTCTTGGCTATGTTAAAGATAATACAACCAGATCCATTCATAACGGATGCAGATGGTTATATTATCAGTAATGGAAGCATTTTTGCTGAGCCCTGCTGGATCCAGTAAAAACGCTAGTGCGAAAGGACCTAAGCTATTATGTAGAAATCAAATGCTATCCATCTGAAAGACTGCACTGATAGCTTTTGTTCTTATCACTTTGACATTAGGAAAACTTCAGTCAGCTGCATGTTAAAATGGAAAAGGAAGGACATTTCTGTTATTCTCAGAGTGGAAGTCATTATGGTTAACACATTTCTATATCCCCATCTTCTGGATATTATAAATTGCATTACTGATTCTACATTATACAGAACCCCATTATCTTTTGCACATATTTCTACAAATCCATGCACACAGAGCTGTCCTCATGAGCTACCCATCCATAAAAATAAAAAAAATCTGTCCTACAATAAACATGTAAAATATAAAACTAATATGCTATAGATTTTTGTTTTGTTTCATGTAGTTCTGTATGTCGGGGTAAATATCTGTTGTAATCTATCAGTGGCTAGCCCAGTACCTATAGTAGAATGTAAAAATAATTACTGTATTTCCAATAAAGCATTGTGCAAATTACTGTATAAAACAGAAAAGAAAGCTAATCTTCTCTCATACCAGATGAATTAAGATATGCATACAATACTCATCATGCATATTTTTGGTCTCTCTCATAAAAGATTTGCTTTTGTTAGGATCCAAACTTTTTGGAAAATTCCAGACGAATCCAAAGCGATAGAATCGATTCGCTCAACCTCACCACAGATTAGTGTTGAGCGAATCATAGTGAAATGAATTGACTTCTATCTGAATTTCACGGACAATTTGATATTACTGAATTTCCTCTTGTTTCGTAGTAATGAATTTTCCTAAAATGGTGGATACACATATTGCAAACTGAAACTAAGAAGCCTGGGGATGCGATATAACCCATAATGCTGTGCAGCCCTATAAATTGCCTCATCCTGCCAAGTCTCTGCAAGTTTACTGTGAACTAAGGGAGAGACATAGCAAGTGCTAGGCACCAAAGAGATTGAAAAAATATACAGTATATACTTAATTCATACAATAATTATAAAAATATAGGTAAAATAGCAACAGGTGCGACCCCAAGAGAGGGCAAAGAGGGAACTGCAGAGTCCATCTGCCACAGAGTATAATCCAGCAGAAAAAATACTATCACAGTATGCCCACAAGAAATTATTACTAGTGCCCAGGGCACAATAGCCACATTTGGGTTACTAACAAGACAACTCTGCAGTCACCTCCTCCCAACGCCGTTTCGCCACACAGGCTCTGCAGTTCCCTCTTTGCTCTCTCTTGGGGTCTCACCTGCTGCTATTTTACCTATATTTTTTATAATTATTGTATGAATTAAATAAAGTGTATATATTTATATCTCTGTGGAAGAAATTTTTCTTTGGTGGGTTTGTCGGATAGACTTACTATGCATCAGACTTAGTCTTAACAGGCGGTCTAATATATAGGTGTGTGTATCTGGTTCATCTGCTGCGCCAGTCATAATTAATCTGTTCTGTTATACATAGACTTACTGTGCATCAGACTTCATCTGTTGCTTTACTGATTCAAAAGGAACGGGCAGTGGCAAAAATGTTGCTGTAGCCAGCACAAGTAGCAGCAGAAGAAGGGGTAGTGGTAGCAGCAGCCACAGCAACAGTCAGAGCTGCCATGGTCATCCTCTGGTCGGGTTTTGACCAACAATCTAGCTGTACTGGAATGTCACCCTTCAACATCATCTCAGGTGACAACAGATACACACAGTCAGGAATCGGTGGGTTCCTCTGACACCACACTTAATTGGCATGGCTCAGGAACAACTCTTGTCCTGCAACTGCCTCTTTATTTTGCTGCTCCTTCTGCTCAGGAAGTAATGCATGCTGCTGGCTCTGCTCCACTTTTAAGCAAGGATGAGCTTAGTGAGGACAGTCAGCAGCTACAGGCCAGCATAGACTTGGTGGAGAGGTATACTGCTTCCTTCCTTAGGTTTGCAACTAGTGACGATGACAATCGGGTCAGAGTACATATTGATCTATAGAATTTTCCACATTCCATGCTTCATATAGGCATGAATCGAGTATTCTCTATTTTTTTGAAGCGACAGAAAAGTTTAGATGCTTCCTGTGTAAAGTCTCCTTGATCTGAGCAGTTTCTACGAACTCACAGAAATTGTCCCTTTGGTATACCTTTCTTAAGGGGTCTGGGGTGAAAGCTATCCCATCTTAATAAGCTGTTCGTTGATGTCTTCTTTCGATACAGAGTAGTCTTTATGGAGTTGTTTTCACCCCTTTCAATACGCGTATCCAAAAATGTCATACAATCCCGTTGCAATTCAGATATAAAGTATAGACCTATATGATTAAAATTCAGTTCACCCATGAAGCACATGTCCTTGTACTGTTGAAGATTAAGGATAACTATATTTCCTCCCTTGTCCAAAGGCTTAAAGGGCTTCTGTCACGCTACTAAAGTCATCATTTTTTTGGGGGCTAGTTAAATTCCTTATACTGCGATATATGAAAATATAATGGTGTTACTTACTTTCCTTCAGCAGTTTCTTATAAAAACAAACTTTTATAATATGTAAATTAGGTCTCTACCAGCAAGTAGGGCGTCTACTTGCTGGTAGCTGACGCAAAAAAAGCCCCCTCGTCGTGCCCCCTGTCAGCATTTCAAAAATCGTGCGCCTGTGTTCATTCAGCGCAGGCGCTCTGAGATGAGGAGGCTCGCCTCCTCAGAACTCCCTCAGTGCGCCTGCGCCGATGACGTCTTCTCTTTCGGTGATGTCATCGGCGCAGGCGCACTGAGGGAGTTCTGAGGAGACGAGCCTCCTCATCTCAGAGCGCCTGCGCCGAATGAACACAGGCGCGTGATTTTTGAAATGCTGACAGGGCCGGCCGGAGGAGGAGATCGCGGCTGGCCCTGTCAATCAACACGATGAGGGGGCGGTTTTTTGCTGCGGCTACCAGCAAGTAGACGCCCTACTTGCTGACAGAGACCTAATTTACATATTATAAAAGTTCGTTTTTATAAGAAACTGCCGAAAGAAAGTAACACCATTATATTTTCATATATCGCAGTATAAGGAATTTAACTAGCCCCCCCCCCCCCCAAATATGACTTTAGTGGGGTGACAGAAGCCCTTTAATTATAATGTTTTCATTTTTTACTTAGTTGTTGTAAAGCATCTATTTCGCAGGGGTGTAATTTCTTTGGACTCGGGTTGGTTCAATCCGTTCCAGATCTCGGATCACTGCCTTTAAAAATAAATTAATATTGGCATCCCCCAAGGTCTTTGGGGGCATTTTGGGGCTCTTCTTTTTAAGAGTTTTGAATGGGCCCTGTCCTTTAGGGCTATCACCTTTAATGAGTAGTTCTACAAGGTGATCAAAACCCTTAAGGTCACTTGATTCCAATCCTAGTTCGGAGCATCTTTTTTATGTATGGAAGAGAAGATTTTATGCCACCGCAATTTCCTGGTGAAAAGATGAAGATCTTTTACCCACTAGAAAGGGTTAAAACTGGTAATTGGTATGTATGACAGTCCTTTATTCAAGATAGCCCTCTCGGAATTAGACAGGGTAATTTCTGAGAGATTTAGGATCACAGAGTCATCGGGAGAAAGTTCTTTTATTTTTTGTATTGTTCTGATTGGGTTTGTACTCGACCCCTTAATGCATAGGTGTTTATTGGTGCCTGGCCTAAAAAAGGAATTGTGTTCGGGGTGGAGGATGATGATATGGATAAACCAGAGGAGGAAGATGACATGTCCCCCCTTCCTGGTTGCTCCTGTTCTCCCTCTCCACTTGAATAAATCCAAGAAAGCGACCAAAAGTGACCCTGTTGCCAAAACTAGGTATACCAATGTATATTGTAGGCTCAATAAAGGGCCAACTTAAATCAGTAACCCGGTACAAGCTCCCGCAAATGAGGAACAACTAAAGAAAAAGTGGAGCTCACACAGTACCCATATAAAATGTATTATTTTATTGATACATTAATATGTAAAAAGATATACCATTAAAAAGGGGGGAAGTGGCAGAAAAAAATACACCATCCCGGCAATACACACACACACAAAAATATATATTGCATACATAAATAAATATATCATGTACAAATTTTTTTGGTAATGATAGTATAGTGCAAATACATAAAGAATCCAGTGAATCTTCTGTCTACAGGAATCATGAACATAAATCAAATCAAGGATATTGGCAATGGAGAGTATATAGGGTCATGTCCCATACAAATATTGGCCAAAACTCCAGGTGAATACTCTGTCAGCAAGACTCACCTAAGTACATGTGTATATACCAGTATGGCACCACCCCAACACGCAAACACACAGTTTCGGTGTGCCTTCGTTTGGCGTGCCTGACCCTTTAGTTGTCACTCTCCACTTGTCAAGTCTGTTTCTAATAGAGGGTTTGGATGACCCCATTGTTTGATGGGATAGGATGATGTTCGTAAGTTCTCTCTCGCTTCAAGAATTTTTTGTCTCTCGCTTCTGAACTTTTCTGTCGCTTCAAACAAAGAGGATACCCCGATTCATGCCTATATGGAGCATGGAATGTGGCAAGTTCTATAGATCGATCCTCTCTGCTTCAACCGAAAAAGAAAAGTGACACACAAGAAGTAATAAGAATTATTGGAACTATGATACTGAATCTCAACAAGTCTGATCCAGATTTAGGTAAATTTCTCCCTGAGAATGCGGCAATTACATTTAGACTAGGACGGAGTGTACGTGATACGCTTGTAGACAGCCACTTTGAGTCCCCTGAGAAAAACACCTGGTTATCTAATCGAAAGATGGGTACCTTCAAATGTAAATGTAAAGCGTACCCTTTCATTGCTGTGGGGGATACTGTTAATAACAGTTCAGAAAATAGAGTCTATAAAGCCTGCACTTTTGCAAATTGTAATATCATAGGGGTCGTATATCTGGCACAATGCATAAAATTAATGGATTAAAATATGTGGGGAAGACATGTTCAAGAAGATAATTCTGGAGCATATTGGTGAGTTACGTAACAAACAAGATTAACCACTCGCAAGACATGCTGGCAATATTAAATCAGTACATTTTTCTATGATTGAAACAATCAAACACTCTATAAGAGGTGGTGACCTGGATAAAATCCTAAGACAAAAAGAATCTATATATACCTATATTCTTAGTACAGTCACACCTTTGGGATTAAATGAATGTAATGACTTTGCATGCTTTATATAATCTATCAGCCAAATAACTCTATAACTGGGGGCCTTACTTTTTTCCATTTCTTCTTTCATCATTTCATCTTTTATTTTTTATTATTTTTTAGTAGATTCTAGAGTTTCTAGCCACTCCTCATAAAAATTTAATCTTGGCCCCTATTATACAATTAATAACTCCATGATTTTTTTATATATATATTTATTTCTATTATTTTTTTATTTGTTTCTGCCACCAACTTTATATATCTTTTAGGAGGTATTTATTTTTTGCTTTTTCTCAGGACTATGCCGGCCTCTTTTTTTGCCTACTTGAACCTTTTGGTCCCCCCTATTCTTTGTGTATTTTTTGTTTATTTATCTATTTAATATATCATGTGACCAACCATCGTTTATCTGGGTGCGCTGCTCAAGAACCTTTTTGCCGGCCCGCCTGTCATGTAATCGGGTCTCCGAGTCACACGACCGCTGACGTGCTCTTCACGTGACCTAGATCCCAGTCATATGCACCTGGCGGTCATGTGACATGCCGTTCTCCCGAGCGGGCGCCATATATTGAACACGCCTCTCACTCTGAGGAGGCATATCGAGAACACCAGCTGTATCTGGACCCGCTCCTCCTTCTGATGAGGCAGCCACAACACGCTATCCTCTGGCTATTTAGCCTTTCATATTAAATATTGGGCACGCAAGTATATATTTATACCTTCATTTATTTATAATGTTATCTATGGACATTGTACAGTATGTCCATTTATAGGGCATTTATCTGCTATTAAATTTTGGATATCACTATTTGCCCTCAATTCATGAGAATTAACCCCATTTGGATGTAAGCATTTTTCAGGGGGGAAGGGGGATCCATATTTGACACTATTTATATCTATATCAAATAGCTGGCATTTTTTCTGCCTCATTGAACCACAACCATTTCTTGTTCATTACTACTCCATCCTAAGGATAATTATATTGCAATGAATTAGAGATATTTTTATGTATACTCTTCTATCAAGTAAAAATAAATATGTCCCCTACGATTAAATGGATGAAACACGTTGGTACAGGGTTATCATTACAAATCATCTGACAGATTGAAATTATCTGATACTTTTACAAGGCATTATTTTGTGATACTGTTTTCTGGTGGATCATATACTGTTTGAGGTCAAATACCTAATTTCTATATTATTTTTGGTATTTAAGGTAGTTCTTTTGCCAACTTATATTAGCCAACTCTTCGTCCCTTTATCAGGGTCATCCTGGGGGTGTATAGGAGGTTCCTGATACAGGATATCTCTGGCAGCAGTATGAGGAGGCCACAGAGTGGCACAATGACAGAGTCTGGAGGTGGCGGTAGCAGCATAAGGAGAAGGCAACTTAGTGGCACAATGGCAGAGTCTGGAGATGGCGGCAGCAACAGCGTCAGTAGGATGCCACAGAGGGGCACAATGACCGAGTGTGGAGGTGGCGGCAGCATCAGAAGACCACAGAGTGACAAGGTGACAAAGTGTGGAGGTGGCTGCAGCATCGGGAGGCCACAGAGTAGCGAGGTGACATAGTGTGGAGGTAGCAGCAGCATGAGGAGGCCACAGGCATGAGGAGGTCACAGAGTGGCACGGCGACAAGAAATTTCGGAGGTGGCAGCAGCAAGAGGAGGTCAGAGTGGCCGCTTCATCTGTTCATTTATAGGGAATATGGAACAGAACAGAAGGTAAAAATTTCTCAACTTTATAAATTGTTGCTAAAAACATGATTTAATAATACACGTTCTCCGGCACAAAAGGCTTGGCTAATTGATTGTCCGTGAATTTCCCTCGAAGATTAGGATAATATAATGAGGAATTAAAGTTTACTTTCTTAAAATTTTAATCAATTAGTTTTTCGACCGAAATACTTCAATAAAGAGATTACCACATATAACGGAGCATGCAGATGGAGAGGATCTTTGGATTCCCTCCGCACTATTCGGACATCTCAGAAATGAACCACTGCTCCCGACAGCAGCTCCTGGGAAGGTCGTGGAGCGTCCTGGTCATCCGACATCTATTCGCCCCGCTGAAGGATTATTTTGAAAGTGTGTATAAGCCACATGAGGCCCATTTTGTTTTTCGACCAAAATACTTCAATAAAGATTTTACCGCATATAACTGCAGCGCTGAACGCTGAATAAAATTAGTTTTTTGACCGAAATACGTCAATTAAGATTTCACTGCATATAACTGCAGCACTGAACACTGAATAAAATTAGTTTTTCAACGGAAATACGTCAATAAAGATTTTACCGCATATAACTGCAGTGCTGAACGCTGAATAAAATTTTGTTTTTCGACCGAAATACGTCAATTAAGATTTTACTGCATATAACTGCAGCGCTGAACGCTGAATAACATTTGTTTTTCGACCAAAATATGTTCCAAAAGCTTTTACCACATATAACTTCGACCGAAATACGTCAATAGCGATTTTACCACATATAACGGAGCATGGAGATGGAGAGGATCTTCGGATTCCCCACGCACTATACGGACAGCTCAAAAATGAACCGCTGCTCCTGGGAAGGTCATGGGGCGTCGCAGTCATCCTGCATCTATCCGCCCCGCTGAAAGATTATTTTGAAAATGTGTAGAAGCCTATTTCAGTACAAAAAGGAAAAATATATATACGTATTTCACTTCTGCAATTATATGTGCTGATAGCGTTCAGTGCCCTATTTCAGTATAAAAAGGAAAAAAATATACGCACTTATTTGTCCTTTTTTGTACTTATAGTGCATTTATTTCTGCTAAAAGCGTTTACTGGCCTTTTTTAGTACAAAAAAATATATAACTTCTGCAGTTATTATTATAAATTATTTCAGCCCATGCTGTAGATTTATCATGGAGACATTATGGAGATGCTACCGCATATAACCGCAGTGCTGACCACAAAAAAAAAAAAAAAAAAAAGTTTTTCGATCAAAATACTTCAATATAGATTTTACCACATATAACCGCAGAGCTGAACGCTGAATAAAATTAATTTTTCGACCAAAATACGTCAATAAAGATTTTACCACAAATATTACTGCAACGCTGAATATATTTTGTTTCTCTACTGAAATATGTCACTAAAGGGTTTGTAACATATAACTGCAACAGTGAATGCTGAATATATTTTGTTTTTGTACTGAAATAATAACTGCAGAAGTGAAATGTGTATATATTTATGTTATAAAATAGTGAAGTGCGTATATTTTTTTCCTTTGTGTACTGAAATAGGGCATTAAGCGCTTTCAAAACATATAACCGCTGCCTACCTGAACTGAGAATATATTTTTCTTTTTGTACTGAAATATAAGATAACACATATAACCGCCGCACTGACTGACTGCTACCGCCACAACTTCCGTGAACCCCTGCACACCTACTTCCCGGGTACATAGGCTGCTGCAAAGCAGGTGGTCTACCCCAGGCACGTTTGGCTCCCGACCTCCCACTGTTGCCACCCTGCTGACTCCCAGCCATGCTTTCAACACATATAACCGCCGACGAGAACTGAGAATATATTTTTCTTTCTGTAATGAAATAGGCCACTAAACGCTTTTGCCACAAATAAGTACACCAGTGAAGTGCGTATATTTTTTTATTTCTATAATGGAATAGGCCACTAAACACTTTTGCCACAAATAAGTGCACCAGTGAAGTGTGTACATTTTTTTTCTTTCTATAATGGAATAGGCCACTAAACTCTTTCACCACATACAACTACAGAAGTGAAATGTGTATATATTTCTCCTATTTTGCACTAAAATAGGACACTAAACTCTTTCACCAATAAATGCAACAGTGAAGTGTGTATATTTTTTTCCTTTTTGTACTGACACTGAACCCTTTCACCACATATAACTGCAGAAGTGAAATGCGTATATATATTTTTCCTTTTTGTACTGAAATAGGACACTGAATTCTTTCACCACATATAACTGCAGAAGCGAAATGCGTATATATTTTTCCTTTTTCGTACTGAAATAGGACACTAAACTCTTTCACAAATAAATGCAACAGTGAAGTGTGTATATTTTTTTCCTTTTTGTACTGACACTGAACCCTTTCACCACATATAACTGCAGAAGTGAAATGCGTATATATATTTTTCCTTTTTGTACTGAAATAGGACACTGAATGCTTTCACCACATATAACTGCAGAAGCGAAATGCGTATATATTTTTCCTTTTTCGTACTGAAATAGGACACTAAACTCTTTCACAAATAAATGCAACAGTGAAGTGTGTATATTTTTTTTCTTTTTGTACTGAAATAGGACACTGAACCCTTTCACCACATATAACTGCAGAAGTGAAATGCATATATATATTTTTCTTTTTCCACAGATATAAGCCACTAAAGGCTTTTCAATATAGCACTTGCACCCCAAGAACAAGAACAAATTGCTAGAATGCCAGAGCTGTATAATGGCTATTTGGATTCACAAATAATGTTTCCCTGCACTTGTAAATCGCTTTAATTTTTCACAATAAGGTTTTTCTAGCATTGTCCCAAGCGACTTCAGACATCTCTTCCTGCACTAAGATGCTGTGAAATGATTCCTCCCTATCCTTTCCCTGCACTTGTAAATCACTTTTCTGGCACTGTCCCTAGCGCCTTATGACGTCTCTCCCTGCACTAAGATGCTGTGAAATGATTCCTCCCTATCCTTTCCCTGCACTTATAAATCATTTTTTTTTTCATTTTTTTTTTTCACAATGAGGTTTTTCCTATTGCTGTCCCTACCGCCTTCTCACATCTGTCCCTGCACTCTGAATGCTGGAAAATGTCTGACTCTAAGATGACATCACAGGGCTGGCTGGATGCTGATTGGCTGCATGCATGCGTGTCAATCTGGGTGATCCCGCCTTCCCAGAGTTCCTTGCCCCAGTCCTCACACATGTAGCCGCCATTTTAGGAAAAATTGTGATTCGTTACCACGAATCGCGAGGAAATTCGCATTCATTGCTAATTGAATTCCATCTCTAATTATGACTCTTCATTATGTTGCCACTCTCACCAGTCTGTTACGGGGCCACTAGTGTCCCTATTTGGCCATGTTGACATCACCAAAAAATGGGTCCTTTTGTTTGAGCGTCCGTTTTTTTTTAAGGTCCGCAAAAACGGGGTCCGTAGGTCCGTGATCCGTGACCCTTTTTTTCGTCCGTGGGTCTTCCTTGTTTTTTGGAGGATCCACGGACATGAAAAATGAAAAAAAAAAAACTAAGTCAAGTTTGCCATTGAAATGATAGGAAAAAACGGACACGGATCACGGACACGGATCACGGACGCAGATGACAATCTTGTGTGCATCCGTGATTTTTCACGGACCCATTGACTTGAATGGGTCCGTGAACCGTTGGCCGTGAAAAAAATACGACAGGTCCTATTTTTTTCACGGCCAGGAAACACGGATCACGGATGCGGCTGCCAAACGGTGCATTTTCCGATTTTTCCACGGACCCATTGAAAGTCAATGGGTCAACGAAAAAAAACCTGAAAACGGCACAACGGCCACGGATGCACACAACGGTCGTGTGCATGAGGCCTAATAGTGATGCACAGTCATTCTACAGCTAACAGAAAGAATTCAAACGCATGTATTTCCACTGCCACAACATGGATTAAATGAACCTTCTTTTTTTCAATACTTTATTGGCGCCGCCTCCATATCTTTATTTGGTTCCACTAAAGAATCATTAGGACACTTGCAGGGATATGCAGCATTTTATTTAGCTTTTTTTTGCTTTACTAAAGGATGCTGTATGTGTTTATTTTTATTTTTCGGTATAGCTAGGGATCAGCTAGGAATGTTTGTGGCCTGCATAATGATGTGTGCGTCCGTATATGTGACCTGCCTGTCATTCTGACACACAGTAAGGCCTCATGCACACGGACGTTTTTTTTCACGGTCCGCAAAACGAGGTTCCGTTGGTCCGTGATCCGTGACCGTTTTTCCGTCCGTGGGTCTTCCTTGATTTTTGGAGGATCCACGGACATGAAAAAAAAGTCATTTTGGTGTCCGCCTGGCCGTGCGGAGCCAAACGGATCCGTCCTGAATTACAATGCAAGTCAATGGGGACGGATCCGTTTGATGTTGACACAATATGGTGCCATTTCAAACGGATCCGTCCCCATTGACTTTCAATGTAAAGTCTGGAGTTCTGTTATACCATCGGATTGGAGTTTTCTCCAATCCGATGGTATATTTTAACTTGTAGCGTCCCCATCACCATGGGAACGCCTCTATGTTAGAATATACTGTCGGATATGAGCTACATCGTGAAACTCATTTCCGACAGTATATTCTAACACAGAGGCGTTCCCATGGTGATGGAGACGCTTCAGGTTAGAATATACAAAAAAACTGTGTACATGACTGTCCCCTGCTGCCTGGCAGGTGGTGCCAGGCAGCAGGGGGCAGACCTCCCCCCCTGTTTTTAACTCATTGGTGGCCAGTGGGCCCCCCCTCCCCTGTTGTTAACTCGTTGGTGGCCAGTGTGCGCACCCCCCTCCCTCCCTCCCTCTATTGTAATAATAGCATTGGGGCCAGTGTGCGCGCCCCCCCAACCCCCCCCCCCTCCCTCTATTGTAATAATAGCATTGGGGCCAGTGTGCGCGCCCCCCCAACCCCCCCCCCCCTCCCTCCCTCTATTGTAATAATAGCATTGGGGCCAGTGTGCGCGCCCCCCCCAACCCCCCCCCCCCTCCCTCTATTGTAATAATAGCATTGGGGCCAGTGTGCGCGCCCCCCCAACCCCCCCCCCCCCCCCTCCCTCCCTCTATTGTAATAATAGCATTGGGGCCAGTGTGCCCCCCCCCCCCCCCCCGATCATCGGTGGCAGTGGAGTAGAAGATTCATACTTACCTGGCTGCTGGCTGCTGCGATCTCTGTGTCCGGCCGGGAGCTCCTCCTACTGGTAAGTGACAGGTCTGTGCGGCGCATTGCTGTCACTTACCAGTAGGAGGAGCTCCCGGCCGGACGCAGACATCGCAGCAGCCAGCAGCCAGGTAAGTATGAAAATCTTCTACTCCGCTGCCACCGATGATGATTACAATAGAGGGAGGGAGGGGGGGGGGGGGTTGGGGGGGTGCGCACACTGGCCCCAATGTATTAAAACAATAGAGGGAGGGAGGGGGGGTTGGGGGGGCGCGCGCACACTGGCCCCAATGTATTAAAACAATAGAGGGAGGGAGGGAGGGGGGGTTGGGGGGGCGCGCGCACACTGGCCCCAATGTATTAAAACAATAGAGGGAGGGAGGGGGGGTTGGGGGGGCGCGCGCACACTGGCCCCAATGTATTAAAACAATAGAGGGAGGGAGGGAGGGGGGTGCGCACACTGGCCACCAACGAGTTAACAACAGGGGAGGGGGGGGCCGCACAATGATATTCAAACTGGGGAGGGGGGGGGTCTGCCCCCTGCTGCCTGGCAGCCCTGATCTCTTACAGGGGGATATGATGGGGTTAATTGTACTATCATATCCCCCTGTAAGAGATCGGGTGCTGCCAGGCAGCAGGGGGCAGTCTTGTACACAGTTTGTAGTGTATTCTAACTAGAAGCGTCCCATCACCATGGGAACGCCTCTGTGTTAGAATATACTGTCGGATCGGAGTTTTCACGAAGTGAAAACTCAGCTCTGAAAAAGCTTTTATGCAGACGGATCTTCGGATCCGTCTGTATGAAACTAACCTACGGCCACGGATCACGGACACGGATGCCAATCTTGTGTGCATCCGTGTTCTTTCACGGACCCATTGACTTGAATGGGCCCGTGAACCGTTGGCCGTGAAAAAAATAGGACAGGTCATATTTTTTTCACGGCCAGGAAACACGGCTCACGGATGCGGCTGCCAAACGGTGCATTTTCCGATTTTTCCACGGACCCATTGAAAGTCAATGGGTCCGTGAAAAAAAACGGAAAACGGCACAACGGCCACGGATGCACACAACGGTCGTGTGCATGAGGCCTAACTGTTTCGCTACCAGAAAGGACTAGCTATGCATGTTGCTGCAATGCACATGATGTACACTGAGATACAATCTCCCTAAAGTTTAACTGCAGGCTTGGATAGACCTAATTTAGTGAGCTCTGTGACTAATAAAATCGTCATGAAGCACTTTTTTTTTTTTTATTCTGTGAAGCAACCAAATCGAATTTTTTAAAACTCTGCTCATCTCTTCATATTGGTTTGATGTCTGGTTGTCCACGTGCTTATATTTCAGAATTGATATAATGTGCAATGTTTCCTATAGAGTCCAATATGTATTATGAATCTCTGCACAGGGTCACAACATGATGACACACAGCAATGCCTATGGGACCAAAACTGCAATCAAAATCAAAGAGGATCAATTTGAAGTGACCCAATACCTAGAAACAGGTAACTGGAAATATTTCAAAGGAGTAGTAAGTTAAGGAACCGAAAAATTCTCATTGGGTAGTGCATCATCCATTTTGCTTCTCTCTCCTGCATGGTGGATCCTATCAAGAACACTCAAATTACTTGAATTTACTGGATGCTTTACCCCTTACACTAGAGAGCTGAACAAGCTATTCTGGTATTTACTGAAATAGTAGAAGAAAAGCACAGCCCATAAAAATATACATCACCATGTATATACATGTCATTTATGCCAATGTCTTCACTCTCACACTTTCACATATAAACCAGAACTAAATAGACCATAAATCTTTGCAATTCAGATGCTCATAGTAAATATCTGAGTCAAAGAGTCAACGAATATCCTGATTAGCTGGAGGGGCTGATTAGACATCTGCGGACACGGACCCATTAACGCTTCCGTGGGCTTCTGATCCATGCCTCTGTTCAGCACCAGACCATATCTTCCGAATTCCGGACCCATTCAAGTGAATGGGTCTATATCTGTGATACGGTGAGCACACGGCCGGTGGCTGTATATTGTCGACCCACTGTTTGCCGGCCACAATACGGGCACTGTATATGGTCGTGTGCATGAAGCCTTATAGTAGAAATAAAAAGAAATCCCCTGAAGGTGAAATGCGAGAGCACATATAACAATGACAAACATTTGTAATTCACTTTTTCTCACAGGCACTCAAAACACAGGGATAGTTGTGTCATTGGATGACTCGCTGGGAAGTCAGCTCTACCCCCAACACATACTAGGGTCAGTTTCATAGGAAGGCAATTTGCCTATCTGTATATTTTTGAAATGTGAGAGAAAAACTGTGCATACCAAACCCATGGGTAGAACATATAAACGACTTGCAGATTGGATTTTAAAGTTCGTGTACCATAAAGGAGTTTTCCAGGACTGGACTGGGGTCATCGGTTGCCTACAGAAGTCTTTTTTTTTTTTTTTTTTTTTTATATATTTTATTTTCCAAAAAATAATATATAACATTCTTCTATTTCGATATCACAAAGCAGTAAAATGAGATTAATAGTTCCATCTAAACCTGTGCTGAGTTTCTATTTTATTTATAAGCCCCCCCTATCCCTCCCTCCACCCCCCCCCCCCTTTTTCTTTCCGCGGGGCTGCCGTGTCTGCATCTTTAACATTCTTATTGTTTCCAGTTGCCAGTTACCCCCCCCCCCTCTCCTCCCCTCCCCTCCACATAACCGCCATATCTACATCGACTGTCGTTATTTCCAGTTACCCCAGATCCGCTGCCAGACTGCCTTTTTTCCTGCTGTTTGGGCTAGAGTGTGTTCGTACTGCCTAACTCTGTTCATCCACTCCAACCACTCCTGAAAACTGGGGTATTGCATGGTGCCCCAGTGTTTCACAATTATTATTTTGGCTAATGCGATACCCCGAAGCCACAGTATCTGCTCTGTTTTATTTTCGTCTGTCTCTGGGAGTGTGCCCAGCATGGCATAATCAATACATGCCTGGTACTTCATAGGGGAGTAGTCCTGCAGTTTCCGAAATATTTTTATCCAATATTCATTTATCCCTGGGCATTCCCACAACAGATGTTTATAATCTCCTCTGTCTTTATTGCATTTATAGCAGTTCTGTTTCCTATCTTTATAAATGGTATGTAATAATGCTGGTGTGTAATAAAGGCGGTGTATGATTTTCAAAAGAATCCATGCATGAGCGGGTGAGATGGTCGATCTTTTAATGTTTCTGTACACAGTGTTCCAGATTATAGGTTCCCCTTTATGTAAGTCTCTTTCCCATTTAACCTCACCCCTAAATGTGATCATTTTTGTGTGTTCATATTTTAGCTTAACGTATATATGTGATATAGAGGTGTTGAGTGTCATGTCTAGACAAAGATCTAAAAAAGTATTCCTTACTATCTTCAAATAATTCTTATTCTCCGTGTATTGTATAGCGTGACGTAATTGTTCATATCGAAATTTATCAGTAAATCCTAATGTAATGTCTTAAAATATTTCATTTAAGGGCTTAATCAGTCCTTGATGAAAAACTTGTGCAATTAAATATATCCCATTTTTTTCCCAATATTCAGCGTTGCCTAGTTGCATAACTTGTGGTAAGTGTGCATTCCCCCACAGTAGGGTGTACTGCTTCAGATACGCCCGCCATATCTCTAATTTGTTGCCAGATATACCCAAGCATTCTACAGAACGGGTTTGTTATTGTTTTCTTCTTAAGAATAGCGGTTTCAAGAATATGAAAAAGATCCGACCATAATCTGCAATGCTCCCCAAAGAGAAGACAGATGCATTTATTCCTCCGATTCCTCACACACCATCTCAATTGGGCAGCTAGATAATATCCTTTTAAAAAAGGGATGGACATTCCACCCTCTTCTTTATACAGATACTGAATCTTAATTCTGACTCGTTTGCGGCCCCATATCAGTTCGTTAAAGAGGGTCTCTAACTTATTGAAGAACTTGTCTTCTATCGTGATTGGACTGGCATTGAAAACATATAATAACATTGGTAATAATGTCATTTTAATAAGCGCTATTCGATTGATTTGGGACAGAGGGAGCTTTAGCCATGTTCTAATTTTTTCCCTAACTTTATCTATTATTGGGAGTATGTTCAGTTTCAAATAATGTTCCAGTTTGGTCCCTATCTGGATACCCAGGTACAGTAGGGAGTCTGCTGGGGTCAGTATACTAACCCGAAAATTATGGCCCCGTGGAACCGGGCGTCTCAATGGAAGAAATTTAGATTTTTCCCAGTTTGTCGTATCCAGATAGGGATCCAAACTCATCCAGACTTTCCATGACCCTAGGCAAGTTTATGTACCCCTTCCCCAAAAAGAGCAGCATATCGTCCGCATATAAACTAATTTTGTCAGCTTCCCCCTCGCACCCAAAGCCAGATATTTCCTCATCTGTTCTAATTTTACATGCAATTGGCTCCAGGAATAGCGAGAAGAGCAAAGGGGAAAGGGGGCAGCCCTGGCGTGTTCCTCGGTTCAGGGGAAAAGGGGCAGAGTACTCACCATTAATTCAAACCCTCGATACCGGGTTTTGGTACAGAATGCGAACCCATCTGGAGAAATACTCGCCCATCTTCACCCGTGATAGGACTTTCCAAAGGAAGGGCCACTCCACCCTGTCAAAGGCCTTAGCGGCATCCAGGGACAGGATGGAGCAGTCCCCCCCGTCCCCCGTCTGGATATTCAGGAAAGCCCGCCTTATATTATCCTGTATGTTTCTTTTGGGAATGAACCCGGTTTGGTCTACATGGACAACTTTATGTATGACAGTTTTTAATCTGTTGGCTAACAATTTGGCAAGAATTTTGTAATCTGTATTCAACAGAGAGATGGGGCGGTAAGAGGCAGCTAACAGCGGATCTTTCCCCTTTTTGGGGATCAATGTGATGGTGGCTTCCATCCATGAGGGGGGGTAGGGAACCCATTGTCCAAGATTGATTTAGTACCTCCAACATTGGGGGAAAGATAGTTCCCTCATGTTTCCGATATACTTCAAATGGGAAACCGTCCACCCCTGGGGATGTATTGCCCTTAATGGAATACAACGTAGTCTGTAGCTCGGTCAGTTGTATAGGTCTATTTAACCATTCAATATCTTGTTGGTCAAATTCAGGGATGTCAATATTATCCAGATATTGATCTATTTTTCCTCCCTGATTTTGGGGCCCGGCTTGATATAATGTCGAAAAGTACCTAGTAAATTCCCTTAGGATGTCATCAGTGTCTCGTAGGATGTTTCCTGCCTCGGTCCTAATTCCAGTGATATTCAAACTTCCCCTTTGATTTTTAACTATCATAGATAATAATCTACTTGGCTTGCCGGACTCACTAAAACTCCTCAACCCTGAAAAAAACATTTTATTCTGTGCTTTTTTGTATAAATTTTGTTTATATTCCTCTTGTGCCTTTTTAAGTTGGAGTTGTTTTTCTGGGGTATTTACGTGGATAATCTCATTCGTTCTCTGGTTGAGCCTCCCTTCTATTTCTTTTTGAGTTTGGGCAAAGAGATTTTTCTGTTTCTTGATTTCGTATGAATAGATACCCCGAAGGTATGCCTTGAGCGAGTCCCAAACCATATGGATATGTGTTGAATTAACATTATCCCTCCAAAAGAGTTGTATTTCTTCATTGATCTTATCTAAATCCCTTATCAATGTCATCCAGTGGGGATTGAGTTTAAAAATTCTATTTTGGTTTGGTTTCTTAGGACTGTCCAGTATTACCATAACCGGGCTATGGTCAGAGATGCCATGACATTCGTAATTCATTTTTTTAACCCTATTAATGAGCCCGGGGCTGGCGAGAGCCAGATCAACTCGGGACATGGACCTATATGTGTTACTGAAGCAAGAAAATACCTGCTTATTTCCGTAAAGGGATCGCCAGATATCGACCAGTGCCATCTCCGTACAGATTCTAGATAGCACTGTGCTTGATCCTAGATTTAATTCATAATTAGTTATAGTGGAGATCCTATCTTTTTTAATGTCCATGACCGAGTTGAAATCGCCCATCACCAGCACCGGGCACTCCTCTCGTGCTGCAATATAGTCCATCAGTTTACATAATACAGTAGTAGTAAAGGGGGGCGGGATGTATATAAACGCTATGATTCTCCTTTGCCCCTGCCAATAGCAGTGCAAAAAGATGTACCGGCCCTCTTGATCGATTAGCTGTTCGATTGGGACATAATCTACCTGTCTATGAATATACACACTAATTCCCCTGGAATATATAGAGTGGCAGGAATGGTATTCATGGGAGGCCCATCTCCTTCCGCCCAGTGCCGCCGCTTTTTCACCTGTAAGGTGTGTTTCTAACAGGGCCACTATTGCTGGTAAATGTCTTGAAACTAAATCGAACACTGCGCACCTCTTAATTTTATCCGCAAAACCGCGGATATTCCATGTCAATATGCTAGACATTTTAAAGAATATGGCAACACTGAGCGGAAGAACAGGGGAACCACCAGCAACATACCCTCAACACCACGACAGTCCCCCGCGGAAAGAAACCCCCTCCCCCAACCCTCCCACCTCCCCAAACCCCACACCCATTCTGTCCTTCGAGTCGCAAACTGTGACTCATAGGACTCTAACCATAGACTATCCCCCCTCCTCCCCCACACCGTCGACCCCCCCAGCTTCCTCTCGATGCATCACCAGCTTATTATTTAATGCCCTTTGAGTCCATCCAATCAGCTGCGTCATTTGGGTTAACAAAAAAAAGAACGGTCTCTTTATATATAACCCGTAATTTCGCGGGGTACAGCATAGAGTATTTCACTTGCGCTTGTATCAGTCTCTTTTTCACATCCTTATATTCCCTTCTTTTATCTTGCGTGGCCTTCGAAAAATCCGGGTATATCTCTATATTGGAATCGCTATATTTCACCGTTTGTATTTCTCTTTTCCACCTAAGGATATAATCCCGCTCTCTTGAGGAGGTCATCTTAATTAATAATGGCCTTGGTGCTGACCCTGGTGGGGGTTTTCTGGTTGGGATGCGATGTGCTCTCTCCACTGTTAGTGTCACCGCTGCCTCTGCTGTTGTTACATTATTTGATAGCCATTTTTGGATAAAGCCCCTGGGGTCGTCTTTTTCTACTGCCTCCGGAAAGCCCACCAATTTGAGATTATCTCTCCGGGATCTGTCCTCCAGATCTGCCATTTTCCCCTTTAGTGCCTTATTGTCACTTTCTAATGTTTCTATCCTTTTTTTAATCTGGGTGGATTCTTTTTGTAGCTCTGTGGTCAGGGTTACATACTCCTTAACACGTTGCCTCATTTTGTTTAAGTCGTCTCGAATTACTGAGATATCGGTCTGCACTGCTGCCACCGTCGTTGTCAACGTGTTTAATGATTGGTTAGTTGTTCTGACTGCCTCCAGTATGCCCGCTAATTTGCGATCGATATTGTTCATCTGGTTATCTACTTCAGATGGCTGACTTTCTCCCGCCCTGTTTACAGGGTTCCCATTCTCTTCATAATCCTCCGTTTGTGGTATTTGTTTCTGGTTACTCCTCGTCTTAGTTGGTGGGGGTGGTGATTTAAGATATTTATCTAACTGTGTCCTTACAGTGCCCCCTTTGGGAGATGATGTACCAATAGATTTTCTATCGGGGATTTTAGGGGCCATTTTCCTTTCCTTTCTCCTTCCTTTCCCTTCCCTCTCTCCCTCTCTCCCTCCCCTCTCTCTCCTCTTTTCCCCTCCTCTCTCCCCTTTTCCTTCCTTTCTCCCCCCTCCTTCTCTCCCTCTCCTGCGCGGTTACTTTCAAAGTGTGTTTATACAGATCCCTGTTTGTCTAAGACGCCGAGAGAGAGAGAAAAAAAAAAAAAAAAAGGTGTCCTGTAGCAAAGAGCGGGAGTTGGAAAAGGTCTTACATATCCCCAATCTCCTTGATTCTTGCTCCCTTAGTTTTCCTGGGTGCCGGAGAACTTCAGATTTGGTATCGCCCAGTGTCTTTGGCACAGTCTGCCTACGGTCTTCAACAGCCCTCCAACAGCTAAATGGGTCTTATATACTCGGGTATCCGGAGCTCAAAGAGATGACAGAGCGGTTTTCAATATATAAATCATACAGTGCAGTGCATAATCCAGAAACAGTACAGAGATGACGCTAATATCTACTAATATAGCATCCAGGGCGAAGCCTCTTAGCTTTATCATGATCAAAGCAGCTCCACAAAGGCGTCCGCTGCGCTCTATTAAGCGGTTTAGAGTGAAACGGTAGAGAATTGACGGGGCAGCAGTGTTAGTAGCGGATAGCTACATTTCATAGTCCGCCAGCTCCCCTACTCTTCACAGTTGCCCAGCAGGCAGAGCAGACGACACAGACGACCACTCCGCAAACGGCCGCACCAAGCCTATGGCACAAAAACACTCAGAGTACCCAAAGACAGAGAGACAGGGAGAACGACCACTCACTGTTCGATTTCACAGCACGTGGGGAGCGTGTGGAGCCTGGAGCAGCGTGGAACAGGTAAGGACCCGAACGACAGCGTCAGATATCAGCTCAATAAATGGAGCCGCAATGCCCTGTGCAGCCTAGGGCCGAGCCGGCGTGGCAGAGCGGTAAAGCACTTTAGTGCCCGGCATCCAGAAATCAGCAGAGGGAGGGTGAGCTTAGCGGTGTCTTAGCAGCGGCATCGAGGGTCAGAGCTGGAGCCGGCGTTGGGGGTAGGGCGGACCGCTGCACGTACGTTGCCTACGTCATGCTGCCGCGCCTCCTCAGAAGTCTTTAGTGGAGTCATTGCTGCAACCAAGTAGGGGAAAGCCATTTGCTAGATAAATATTGGTAAAATTGGCAAAAAAACCCTATAAAGTGAGTCTGTCAGTGGTAAAATTACTTTTAAACTGTCAGCAATGCCCCATATTTACCATCTCCACATTAAACTGATACCTTTAGCTCACAGAAATGATCCTGCTATCTTTTAAAAATTGTCTTTTAATATGTATGGACTGAAGCTGTGATGGACAGAGAGGTTCAGGCCCACTATTAGAGCTCTTGTGAACTAATTTGTATGTCAGAAAAACATAAAAAGACGTGATATGAATGCCACATGTTCAGTATGTGCAGTGTAAGACAAGACATGGAAGAGTGAGCTGGTGGCTGCAGCTGGAGACAGGTCCAGTATTATTTCTATGAGAACTAGTAGAGGTGGTTTCTACTAGAAATAAGGGTACAACACCTCAGGAAATTATTAGTGCAATAGAATTTGAATGCCACAAAGAGTTTGGAACCAGAGCTGAGGGGTTGAGTGAAGCCTCTTAGTCTATACATCTAGATAGCAGCCTATAAAAAAGATAGATGACAGTGATCAGCCTGTAAGCAATATAGTACGAGATACCGTGTGCAATACTGTCCAATTCTGCATGTCTTGAGGCATAGATATTGCCATGGATAAGAGTGTGCCCAGGGGTTGTGAAGCGAGATACATCAACCTGAAAGCACCTGCAGTGATGTGGTGGTTCACTGCTAAAGTGGTATAATGCATATCACAAGGCAGAGATACTGCCACGGATAAAGGGAGTGTGTGCAGTGGATATGAAGTGAGATACAGAAATCTGAGAGCACCTGCATCGGCCCCATGCTTTACTGCTAAAGTGGTTGATGTGATTTTAGTGTGCCTATATGGAAGAAGGGGTTAATATTCTGGCTCTAGATTCAGTTGTTAGCTGAGGGGTTGGCTGGTCCCACCCCTCTGATCTGCAAGCAGTACAGAGTCTGTAAGAGGTAGCTGAGGAGTAAGGAGCTATATTCTGTGTGTGTAGTGAGAGTTGCAAAGAGAAGCAGCAGATAGGGATACACCAGCACTGTGAACTGAGAACAACTATGAAAGACAAGCCAGCCTTTCAGGGAGATAAGCACTAAACTTTACAGAAGGTTGAGGGCAATCTTAAGGGACCGTGCATGGAGAAAACATCAGTGAAGGTAACACATGTATGTCAGCCGTGGACTTCATACTTCCGAGACAGACTGGCCACCTGTTATAAGACTACACCTGCAGCTGGCTATTGTAGTGCTATATTGAGAGCGAGAATTTATTAAGAGAGAGAATTTGCACCCTTGGCTGGATTGGAAAGTTTGCTTGGATTAACTGGAAAGATGCTCATAGAAGTAAAAACTATACGGCCTATATCCCTATACACAGCCTTGGGAAAACTGTATGCAACCTGTATAGACCAAGCTCACTTTTGCAAGTGCCTGTGTGTGCCATCTGCCAAGTTGCTTCAGTGAAGTACAGTGGACTTGCTTCTCCTAACGCGGTCTCATTATTGCCTGGCATCACCAACCTGTACCGATACAACATTGCCTCTCCACAGCTCCTCCTTGAGGGAGCCCCAAAGCCAACCAACCCCAAGTGCACCCCACCTACCACCAGAGAGAAGGCCCTAAAAAAGGGTGTGCCCAGAGCAGAAGAAAGGGTACTCCCCTCCCTTTAGTGTGCGCTGGGGAGCCCCATAGCCACCGTGAGAACTGGCCCATCTACATTGATGCCACTATGAGGAGACTAGAGTGTCATTGGCTGCAATGCAAACCAGAGGGAGAGTGAGTTGTTATCTCTTCAAGGAACAGTTTAATCTATGTTAATTGCCAAAGATAGTGTAGCAAATTAAGTCTGTTCCCTCATTAAGAGACTGTAACAATTAAAGGGGTTAGCTCATCTTACACATTGGTGGCATATCACTAGGACAGGGATCAGTAACCTCCGGAACCCCAGCTGTTCTCAAACTTCAACTCCCAGAATTTTCCTTTCAATTACATGTGAGTTACAAGAAAAGCCAAATATGTGTGCATGCTGGGAGTTGTAGTTTCACAGCAGCTGGAGTGCCAAAGGTTGCTAATCCCTGCCCTATCTCTAGAATGGGACCCCCAAAGTGAAAGAGGTTACAATGCAGAACTGCAGCCACCCTCCATTCACTTCTATTGGAGTTCTGAGAAGAGCTGAACGAGCATGCTCTGCTATGTCTGGAACTCCCATAGAGGTGAATGGAAAGATGGCTGTGCTTGCACGGTGCGCTCTCCATTCACTTCCATGGGAGTTCCGTATAGAGCCGAGCACACTTGCTCGGTTCTGTTTGGTACACCAATAGAAGTGAATGGAGAGCATAACATATATTATCTCAAATCCCTTCTAAATCCTGAGCATGCAATCTTTTCATCTTATATCAATGCATGTGCAGAGAAACTGGGGAAAAAGTACTTTTAATGTATTGTGGTAATGTGAACAGTGCTGGAAGGTGTGTTGTCCCATTTCAGGTACCTCAGATGGGTGAGACAAATAAAATCCAGAGAGTGGCAGTAAACTCAGCAAAGCATAGTTTGCTGAGACATTTCTGTATACATTTTCTGGGCTGGATTTTACTTGGACTGGTGGCGAGCCTTGCTACCTGAGGTGATCACAGGTGAGGCCTGCTGGAGGTGCTCAGTCTAGCATAAAGCGCCTCAGAGCAGGTCAGTCTGAGGAGGGAGAGCGAGACTGTTTTGTGAAGCAGAGGCTCTGTGTGTGGTCTCAGTCAGGAGGACTGAGGGGCCACAAGGCTTTGAATAGCCTGAAGTTTGGAGGACCTAGCGACACCTAGAGAATGAGGGTTGCACGCCCAGCGTCTGGAGGACTACTGGGCCACACTCCCCCAAAAGGTACTGGAGTTGCCACAGCCTGGAGGCTGCAGTATTGATGATGGCTGAGGAAAGCCACATATGTTGTCCATATGTGAACTGAGCTCTATGAGTGAGGTAGGGACGTATTGTGTTTAGATAGCGCCTAGACGGGCAAGAGTTTATTTGTGTTTTAAGTGTTGGCGGTGCGGGAACCTCATCCCACCCAGTTATGTATAACTGGACTATCCTTTATAAGAAGACTGTCAAAATAAATGCACAGTTTGGACATGAAAATCCGTTGTCTGGTGAGATATCTGTGAGTGTGACCCCCTGAAAGAGACGATCCCTTACACTATATCTAAAAGAAGACTTAAGTGCACCCTTGCCAGGTCTATGCAGGAACTTGTCCCTGTCGATCATGAAGGAGGGGGAGGGACTTACAGAGGAAGCAGGAGGAGCAAGGGTGCACAAATCGGCTTTGATCCGGTGAGGGTGCACTTAGGTCTTCATTTGCATATGGATTCAAAGTACTTTTTCTCCAGATTGAAGCAATGGATTTACTAAGTAAAATGTATTATTACATTCAGCTGAGCTAGCCCTACAAGAGAGTGTGGCTGCTTTATCAGTGAATTTCCTTGTGGCATATTCCCTTTAAGGTTGAAATAAGACATATATTAAAGGGGTTATCCAATCCCTATAATGCCACCTCTAATGCCCGGGCCCCTCACACAGGTTGTACTTACCTTGCTTCCCGGCACCCGCGTCGCTTCTGATGCCCGCACGGCCGCCATTCCACCTTCCCGTTGCGCAGATTAAAACATCTGGCCAATAGCAGGCTACGATGGGGACGAGCCTTCCTAGCATTGCGGGTGATGCTAGGAAGGCTCTTCTTCTGTGGCCCCTTTAAGTCTATCCATCATGTCCATGGTCTTATACTTCATCAGTGTTGATCCAGAGGAAGGCAAAGATACCTCCTTCCTGGCTCCAAATATGGTAACTAGGAAAATAACTAGATCAATAACTAGGGTTTACTGTAAAGTTCGGTTTCGTACTGAACTTTAGGATTTTTGGACCACGGACCCGATCCCGAACATTTCAGTAAAAGTTCGGGTTTGGTGTTCGTCGATTTCTTGGCGCTTTTTGAAAGGCTGCAAAGCAACCAATCAGCAGGCGTTTAACTCTGTGCCCTAAGAAGCCATCACAGCCATGCCTACTAATGGCATGGCTGTGATTGGCCAGTGCAGCATGTGACCCAGCCTCTATATAAGCTGGAGTCACGCAGCGCTGCACGTCACTCTGCTGTTACTAGTGTAAGGCGAGGATGATGCTGTGAGGGAGAGAATAGGACAGAATCTGTTATCAGAACTGCAATTGAACTCAGCGATCTACATAGATATAGTTGTGTGGGTGCAGTGCACAATCTTTTTACCCTGCCCTTAGCCCAGTGACAGAGATAACTAACTTTTATCCATCTGTTAGTTAGGTGGACGGCAGCGGACATTTTATGCAAGCTCAGTGCACCAGCACTGCATATGTGCTTTTGTGACATTCAAATCCAAGCTTGAAATACTGCAATAATAATCTGAAAAAAAACACCCTTTTTTGGCAATATCCTACATCTGGTGCCTTTGCAGAATTAGTCAATGTGCAATTTAAGCTAGAAATACAGCTATAATTTTCTGGGTTTTAAAAAACACCCTTTTTGGGCAAAATACACAATTTTACAGCCCTTGCTGCATCTGAACGTGTGAAATTCAAGCATTATATACAGCTGTCATATTCTGTTAGTAAAAAAAAAACACCCTTTTTGGGCAAAATACTTAATATTGCAGCCTTTTCTGCATCTGTCATTGTGAGATACACCCTTTACACACTGCTGTACTATCATGGTATTAAACACTAATTGAATGGGGCTAGTGGTTGACCAAGCCTCACTGATATTTCAAGGTTCAATATGCGTAAAGGCCCAGCACAAGAAAGCGTGGGGAAATATCCTTATTAAAATATAACTTTTATAGAGTATACATTAAAATACACCAAGGGATGCATCAACATGACATACAAACATATAGGGGGTCCAATTAGGTACCCCACCGCTGGTAGAAAGAAGGTAAATAAATGGACCTGCCACGCCTGTGAGGACGCAAGCAGTCTTACCCGACCAACCAGGTGGCTAGGATCAGTTTGGCTCTGTTTGTTGCCTGGACGGTATCTCGTATTGGCAGGTTGTCAGGAGGAGTTGTGTTCTTGTACCCTATCTCACCCTTACATTCGGGGGAAGGGGACTGCTCCCATACTGCCTATCTACACAGAGTTCGCCCTGATCCGGACGCCCCGTCTGGATACCTGTCCCTAGTTATGGACCTGATCACTAGCACTATTAAAATGCAATTTCTTCAGACCTCCCGACGTGGCACGTTTCTGTCGTGTCGACTCCTCAGGGGAAGTTGGTACACAGAAAAAAACAGCATATACCATATGCGACCACAGGTGACAAAAAAGAGACCATGTGGTCAAATCAATGAAAAAAGTGGGGGTGAGGAAGGCTCTATTAAATACAATAGGATAAGAGCCAATATATTGACACCCCTGGTGTTGGAGTGCCAGACTGCAGGGAAATAGATATTCCTCTGCTCGTTGGTGTGTGGGATACGGTGGTCCTCACTAAAGGTGATGTCCCTCTAACTTCGGGGGTTCCTCTACATCTACCAGCTGTTTAAGGGAAACCTGGATGTTTTATATGGGTCCATCCTAATATTCCATTAAATAAAGCACCCATAATCCAGCCTTTCGTTAAGGCCGCGGGGTGCTGAGGCGATTCGCGCTGGAGGAGGAGCCTGTCCCAGTCACCCCCTCTGGGGGGAGACTTCACCAGGTCGATGCCCATAAATCTCAAAGAGGCAGTGCCATTATGGATGGTATGTACATGTTTGGATAGTGGGGTGTCCCGTTTATGAGAAATATCCCCCAGGTGTTCCCCTATCCTCCTCCTGAATTCTCGTATCGTCTTCCCTATATACTCCATCCCACATTCGCACTGAATACGGTATATAATCCCTCTGGACTTACAGTTGATGAAATGTGGGATGGAGTATTGTTTCCCTGTCACATGACTTACAAAAGTTTTTGTAGTTTGTATAGATCTGCATGCTACACAATTACCACATCTGTGGCTGCCCACAACTTTGGACCGCAACCAAGTGGAGTTTGCGCGGTTGGGTGCGTACTGGCTGTGTACCAGTTTGTCGCGCAAATTGGGTCCCCTTCTATAGGTGATTTGCGGTTGGTCACCAAGCACATCTTTCAGGTCCGGGTCCATTTTAAGGACCTCCCAGTGACGTTGTATGATGTGCTTGACTTGTTTGGACCCTCTATCAAAGTTTGTGATAATTCTCAGAGTTTTCGCCTGAGGGGTGGAAGACTGATTCGGAGTTAAGAGGGAGGATCTTGGGCGGGATAGCGCTGTTTGATACGCAGACCTCAAGACGTGGTCGGGGTACCCCCTTGACAAGAACCTTCTCCTCAAATCTACTGCCTGTGTGACGAAGTCATGTTTATCTGAACAGTTACGTCTGAGACGTAGATATTGGCCCCTGGGGATCCCTCTCCTAAGCGGGAGCGGGTGGTTTCTCTCCCACCTCAGGAGGGACTTTGTGGAGCTGGCTTTCCTGAAAATTGAAGTGTCGCGTTCACCCCTGTTGTTCCTGGAAATTTTTATATCCAGGAAGGGTAAGGTCGTAGGATGCGATTCGCAGGTGAAATGCATGCCAATCTGATTCTGATTGAGATGCTGGACAAAAGCCTCAAAACCTGCCTAATCTCCATTCCAAAGAATGAAGATATCGTCGATGTATCGCGCCCACAAGCCAATTTCAAAGGTGTCCAATGCTTCATCCTCCCTGAAAACCAACGTCTCCTCCCACCAGCCCAGGAATAGGTTGGCGTACGACGGGGCACAGGGACTCCCCATCGCCGTACCCCTGAGCTGGTGGTAGGTTTTACCGTCAAAGAAAAAGAAGTTTCGTGTGAGTGTGAATTTCAGGATGCAAAGGACAAATTGGCTGTGGGCGCGATACTGACAACCCCGTGATCTAAGAAAATGTTCCACGGCGGTTAGGCCCAGATGATGTGGTATGGACGAATAAAGCGCCTCCACATCAATGCTGGAGAGGAGGCATGTCTCCTCCAATGTCAGACCCTCCAGACGTTTGAGGAGATCGGTGGTGTCTCTGACATGGGAGGGGAGAGCCGCCACAAAGGGTGCCAATATCCGGTCAATGTATATTCCAAGGTTCTGATTAAGGTTGTCCACCCCGGAGACAATGGGTCTCCCTTTGAGGGGGCAGACCCCCTTATGAACCTTGGGGAGGCTGTAGAATGTGGACCTGCGTGGGTGTGCTGGAAAAAGGAAGGCATATTCATCAGATGTGATGATGTTGGAAGCCTTAGCTTCCTCCAGAATCATTTTCAGTTCCCGCCTATATCCCTCTGTGGGATCCCTGTCAAGGATTTCATACGTCTCTGTGTCTGTCAATATATTCCTACACATATTCGTATATTGCACTGAGTCCATGACCACAATATTACCCCCTTTGTCAGCAGGTTTGATGACAATCTGGGGGTCATCTGCTAGTGTAGAGATGGCAGTGGTCACAGACTCAGCGCAGTTGGAATAGTGTGTGGACACTCTTAGGTCCTCCAGATCCCTGGTGACCATGTTGAGGAATACGTCAATACAAGACACTTCATTCGCAGTGGGTGGCATTTTTGTACTTCTCAGCTTAAGATTAGTGAATGGGCCCTTGCTCTGGATGGGATCCTCTTCGGTACTTAGTGACTGCAGTAATTGTACATCAGCCATTAGGTCGGTCGGGATCCCTAGTTCTAGGCACTGGCGCCGATCCATGTGTCTGAAGTGTTTATGCCACCTGAGTTTGCGAATAAATAGATTGATATCTTTGACGGATGAAAATCTATCAAATTTAGGGGTGGGCACAAAGGAAAGGCTTAATTCCAGGGTTTTAATCTCGTCCGGGCTGAGTGAGCGGGAGGAAAGATTGATGACTTGAGGTCCCTGAACTAAATTGGAGGTTGTCCGGTGCCACTGCGAAGTTGGTAGTCCAGGATTTGGTTGGATTGCCCTAAAAAACGGTTATCCCGTCCTCTATATGAACCCCGGGATCTACCCCTTCTGGGGTTGCCCCTGTTAGGGTATTTGTTTGCCTTAGGGACCGTTTCTTTATCAGAGTCAGACACCTCAGTTTCGGTAGAAGATCTCTCGGAGTTACTAGGTATCGCCTCCCTTCTAGTGTTACCCAGGGACGAGTATATACGATTTTCTTTGAAGTCGGAGAGATCTCTAATAAACAGATGGTGTTTCCTCTCTTTGAGGTGATATTGATATTTTTCCAATGTGAGTTGTAACTGTTTTTCCTTGTTCTGAAACTCCGCTTCTTGCGAAAAAGTCTGCACTACCTCCGTATATTCTGTCAGTTTTTGGGTAAGGGTGGCTAGCGTATTTCTTTCCTCCTCCAGCAGGAGCCTCATGAGTCTGAGGGAGCTGTTGGTGGCTTCATGTTCCCACTTGGTAAGAAAACCAGGATGCCGTGAGCGAGCCGCTGGGAGGAGAGAGATACGCAGCCCCCTAGGGACAATATTATTTTTAATATAGTTGTCTAGGCTTTGCACCTCCCACCAAGACGTGATCTGTTCCTTGTAGACCTGGGTAAGGTCCGCAAAAGCAGTTTGAAAAGAAGGTAGGTATTTTTTCTGATGGAACTGTTTATCAGAAAAAATATCTTTGGCCTCATGCAGCCAGTTCTCTGCGTCGAACCCTGTCGCCAAGAACCCTGCCATAGCAGTATAAGATAACAATAATTGAATGGGGCTAGTGGTTGACCAAGCCTCACTGATATTTCAAGGTTCAATATGTGTAACGGCCCAGCACAAGAAAGTGTGGGGAAATATCCTTATTAAAATATAACTTTTATAGAGTATACATTAAAATACACCAAGGGATGCATCAACATGACATACAAACATATAGGGGGTCCAATTAGGTACCCCACCGCTGGTAGAAAGAAGGTAAATAAATGGACCTGCCACGCCTGTGAGGACGCAAGCAGTCTTACCCGACCAACCAGGTGGCTAGGATCAGTTTGGCTCTGTTTGTTGCCTGGACCGGACGGTATCTCGTATTGGCAGGTTGTCAGGAGGAGTTGTGTTCTTGTACCCTATCTCACCCTTACATTCGGGGGAAGGGGACTGCTCCCATACTGCCTATCTACACAGAGTTCGCCCTGATCCGGACACCCCGTCTGGATACCTGTCCCTAGTTATGGACCTGATCACTAGCACTATTAAAATGCAATTTCTTCAGACCTCCCGACGTGGCACGTTTCTGTCGTGTCGACTCCTCAGGGGAAGTTGGTACACAGAAAAAAACAGCATATACCATATGCGACCACAGGTGACAAAAAAGAGACCATGTGGTCAAATCAATGAAAAAAGTGGGGGTGAGGAAGGCTCTATTAAATACAATAGGATAAGAGCCAATATATTGACACCCCTGGTGTTGGAGTGCCAGACTGCAGGGAAATAGATATTCCTCTGCTCGTTGGTGTGTGGGATACGGTGGTCCTCACTAAAGGTGATGTCCCTCTAACTTCGGGGGTTCCTCTACATCTACCAGCCACATAGATACATACCTCCATGGGGTTTAAATAGAGCCCATCCGCGCCTCTTTTGGTCGGACCGCCCTGCGATCGTCCACGCCGGCGTTTGACGTCATACGCATGCGCCGCGCGAAAATACGTCATGCGCCGCGAAAAAAACGTCAGAAGCCGGCGCCGGCATCACGTGATAGCGGCGGCCAATCACAGTCAAGATAGAGGTGATGCGGAGGGTGGGTTGCCTAGGAGATCAAGTCAACAGATGGGCAACCTTATGGAATGCTTCCTGATAGATGCGTCCATAGCGACGCTGTGACACTGAATCACAGCAAGATAAAACTGATATTTCCTGCAGGGTTGTAGCGACCAGGAGTGATCGCATAAGCTGCTGCAAGGTGCACCAAATGTCAAGGGGGGGGAGGGGGGAGGAGGTTGACTGTTTAAGGGGAACCTGGATGTTTTATATGGGTCCATCCTAACATTCCATTAAATAAAGCACCCATAATCCAGCCTTTCGTTAAGGCCGCGGGGTGCTGAGGTTTTTAGACAAAAGATCCAGCGCGATTCGCGCTGGAGGAGGAGCCTGCCCAGTCACCCCCTCTGGGGGGAGACTTCACCAGGTCGATGCCCATAAATCTCAAAGAGGCAGTGCCATTATGGATGGTATGTACATGTTTGGATAGTGGGGTGTCCCGTTTATGAGAAATATCCCCCAGGTGTTCCCCTATCCTCCTCCTGAATTCTCGTATCGTCTTCCCTATATACTCCATCCCACATTCGCACTGAATACGGTATATAATCCCTCTGGACTTACAGTTGATGAAATGTGGGATGAAGTATTGTTTCCCTGTCACATGACTTACAAAAGTTTTTGTAGTTTGTAAAGATCTGCATGCTACACAATTACCACATCTGTGGCTGCCCACAACTTTGGACCGCAACCAAGTGGAGTTTGCGCGGTTGGGTGCGTACTGGCTGTGTACCAGTTTGTCGCGCAAATTGGGTCCCCTTCTATAGGTGATTTGCGGTTGGTCACCAAGCACGTCTTTCAGGTCCGGGTCCATTTTAAGGACCTCCCAGTGACGTTGTATGATGTGCTTGACTTGTTTGGACCCTCTATCAAAGTTTGTGATAATTCACACTCACACGAAACTTCTTCTCCTTTGACGGTAAAACCTACCACCAGCTCAGGGGTACGGCGATGGGGAGTCCCTGTGCCCCGTCGTACGCCAACCTATTCCTGGGCTGGTGGGAGGAGACGTTGGTTTTCAGGGAGGATGAAGCATTGGACACCTTTGAAATTGGCTTGTGGGCGCGATACATCGACGATATCTTCATTCTTTGGAATGGAGATCAGGCAGGTTTTGAGGCTTTTGTCCAGCATCTCAATCAGAATCAGATTGGCATGCATTTCACCTGCGAATCGCATCCTACGACCTTACCCTTCCTGGATATAAAAATTTCCAGGAACAACAGGGGTGAACACGACACTTCAATTTTCAGGAAAGCCAGCTCCACAAATTCCCTCCTGAGGTGGGAGAGTAACCACCCGCTCCCGCTTAGGAGAGGGATCCCCAGGGGCCAATATCTACGTCTCAGACGTAACTGTTCAGATAAACATGACTTCGTCACACAGGCAGTAGATTTGAGGAGAAGGTTCTTGTCAAGGGGGTACCCCGACCACGTCTTGAGGTCTGCGTATCAAACAGCGCTATCCCGCCCAAGATCCTCCCTCTTAACTCCGAATCAGTCTTCCACCCCTCAGGCGAAAACTCTGAGAATTATCACAAACTTTGATAGAGGGTCCAAACAAGTCAAGCACATCATACAACGTCACTGGGAGGTCCTTAAAATGGACCCGGACCTGAAAGACGTGCTTGGTGACCAACCGCAAATCACCTATAGAAGGGGACCCAATTTGCGCGACAAACTGGTACACAGCCAGTACGCACCCAACCGCGCAAACTCCACTTGGTTGCGGTCCAAAGTTGTGGGCAGCCACAGATGTAGTAATTGTGTAGCATGCAGATCTATACAAACTACAAAAACTTTTGTAAGTCATGTGACAGGGAAAAAATACTCCATCCCACATTTCATCAACTGTAAGTCCAGAGGGATTATATACCGTATTCAGTGCGAATGTGGGATGGAGTATATAGGGAAGACGATACGAGAATTCAGGAGGAGGATAGGGGAACACCTGGGGGATATTTCTCATAAACGGGACACCCCACTATCCAAACATGTACATACCATCCATAATGGCACTGCCTCTTTGAGATTTATGGGCATCGACCTGGTGAAGTCTCAGAGGGGGTAACTGGGACAGGCTCCTCCTCCAGCGCGGATCACGCTGGATCTTTTGTCTAAAAACCTCAGCACCCCGCGGCCTTAACGAAAGGCTGGATTATGGGTGCTTTATTTAATGGAATGTTAGGATGGACCAATATAAAACATCCAGGTTCCCCTTAAACAGTCTGGCACTCCAACACCAGGGGTGTCAATATATTGGCTCTTATCCTATTGTATTTAATAGAGCCTTCCTCACCCCCACTTTTTTCATTGATTTGACCACATGGTCTCTTTTTTGTCACCTGTGGTCGCATATGGTATATGCAAGTATTTTTCTGTGTACCAACTTCCCCTGAGGAGTCGACACGACAGAAATGTGCCACGTCGGGAGGACTGAAGAAATTGCACTTTAATAGTGCTAGTGATCAGGTCCATAACTAGGGACAGGTATCCAGACGGGGCGTCCGGATCAGGGCGAACTCTGTGTAGATAGGCAGTATGGGAGCAGTCCCCTTCCCCCGAATGTAAGGGTGAGATAGGGTACAAGAACACAACTCCTCCTGACAACCTGCCAATACGAGATACCGTCCGGTCCAGGCAACAAACAGAGCCAAACTGATCCTAGCCACCTGGTTGGTCGGGTAAGACTGCTTGCGTCCTCACAGGCGTGGCAGGTCCATTTATTTACCTTCTTTCTACCAGCGGTGGGGTACCTAATTGGACCCCCTATATGTTTGTATGTCATGTTGATGCATCCCTTGGTGTATTTTAATGTATACTCTATAAAAGTTATATTTTAATAAGGATATTTCCCCACGCTTTTTTATGGTATTAAACACCCATTTTGGGCAAAAATCTTAATTTGCGGCCTAGTCTGCATCTGTATGTGTGAGATACACCAGTTAGATACTGTTGTTCTATTCTGCTAATAGAAAAACACCCATTTTGGGCAAAAATCTTAAATTGCGGCCTAGTCTGCATCTGTACGTGTAAAATACACCCTTTAGATACTGTTGTTCTATTCTGCTATTAGAAAAACACCCATAGTGGGCAAAAATCTTAAATTGCAGCCTAGTCTACATCTGTATGTGTGAGATATACCCTTGAGATACTGTTGTTCTATTCTGCTATTAGAAAAACACCCATAGTGGGCAAAAATCTTAAATTGCAGCCTAGTCTACATCTGTATGTGTGAGATATACCCTTTAGATACTGTTGTTCTATTCTGCTATTAAAAAAACACCCATTTAGGGCAAAAATCTTAAATTGCGGCCTAGTCTGAATCTGTACGTGTGAGATACATCATTTAGATACTGTTGTTCTATTCTGCTAATAAAAAAACACCCATTTTGGGCAAAAATCTTAAATTGCAGCCTAGTCTACATCTGTATGTGTGAGATATACCCTTTAGATACTGTTGTTCTATTCTGCTATTAAAAAAAAACACCCATTAAGGGCAAAAATCTTAATTTTGTAGCCTTTGCTGCATCTGTCATTGTGAGATACACCCTTTAGATAATGTTGTTCTATTCTGCTATTAAAAAAAAAAAACATTTAGGGCAAAAATCTTAATTTTGTAGCCTTTGCTGCATCTGTCATTGTGAGATACACCCTTTACACACTGCTGTGCTATTATGGTATTAAATAAACACCCATTTTGGGCAAAAAATTTAATTTGTGGCCTAGTCTGCATCTGTACATGTGAGATACACCCTTTAAATAGTGTTGTTCTATTCTGCTATTAAAAAAACACCCATTTAGGGCAAAAAAAGTTAATTTTGCAGCCTTTGCTGCATCTGTCATTGTGAGATACACCCTTTAGATACTGTTGCTCTATTCTGCTATTAAAAAAACACACATTTAGGGCAAAAAAGTTAATTTTGCAGCCTTTGCTGCATCTGTCATTTGTGAGATACACCCTTTACATACTGCTGTGCTATTCTGGTATTAAATAAACACCCATTTTGGGCAAAAATCTTAATTTGCCGTCTAGTCTGTATCTGTAAATATGAGATACACCCTTTACTTTCAATAAGTTTTTATTATCAGAGAGAGTGTTCACATCCGTAATATACAATTAACATGTACCAAGAATATGGGTCAACACACTTCTCCAACATTTTCCTTTAGATTAAATGATGACATAAATCATTAATACAGCAAATAATGTGTAACCAAATCAAATCAAATCATATTAAATCAAATAAAAACAAAGTCATGTCTATACTGAGTCAATTCAGTGTTGAGATGCTTTCAGAGCATTAAGTGGTCGGAGCTCAACATGCAAATTCAGAGAATCCCGCTCACTTAAGCCCCCCAAGACCCCCACACAATCCTAATCTTTCCGGAACCGTTGGACTCAGACCCCTCCAGACCCCCCACACCTGAAGGTGATGTTTCACCTGGAACCTTTGGTGTGCCAAGATATATTCATACGATCTGGTTGTATCCACAGACCTGACTATTTCTTGTACATCAGGAATAGATGCACTCTTCCAGTTTCTTGTAATTGCTAACTTGGTATGTATCAATAGATGGGCTACCATCACCCTAAATTTGCCAGGCAATTTGTCAAGATCAATCAGCAATAAGGCCAAGGCCGGGTCTGGAGTAATCCTATGCCCAACCGTCCCAGAAATCTCATGAAACACTTGGTTCCAAAGGGAACAAACCCGCTGGCATGACCATAGGATATGAAAAAGTGTCCCACGTCCGCCACATCCTCTCCAGCAATGTACGCTTGTGCTGGGGAAAAACATATGTAACCTGACTGGGGTGTAATACCACCTAAGTGTCGTCTTTATGAATGCTTCCAAATGTGAGGAACATCTAAAGGTGGCAATTGCTGTCTTGTATGCGGATAACCACTGTGCCAAAGTAAACGTCCTATCTAGGTCTTTTTCCCAAGATATAAGTGGAGCCGTTTTCACAAACTTATCCTTTTCCCCTAAGTACATATATAAGAATCTAATCCCAGTATGTACCTGATTTGCTGCCGACCAGCGGATTAATAACTGAATATGTCCAGTCAGTCTGAAGGATGGATTATTCCCCAACGCATGTTTTATTTTAATATAAGAAAAGGCTTCTTTTGGGGAAATGTCAAAATTCTGCTTAAGGATGTCGAAGGGTTTTAATGCTGATCCTACCACTAAGTCCGCTACCGTGTTTACACCCTTGTCTTTCCAAGCTTTTAGATTCAGGCCATCAGATAGGTGTTGGAGAGAATCAATTGGCACTAGGTGTGCCATTGAAGTAGGTGATTCCTTTCCTCTATCATGGTATATCTTCCATAAAGCCAGAGACGTAGAGACATAATAAGCAGGATGTATATTTGAGTAGTCATCATGTAGTGCGGCCATGAGTAAGGCGCGTAAGCTATGACCTGCCGTTTGTGACTGTTCAATATGCACCCAATGCTTCTCTGTCTCCTCTTTCCACCAATCTCTCAGCTGATTAACTCTAGAAGCTAGATAATAGTCATATAGGTTTGGCAGTCCTACCCCTCCACTCCTCTTATGTCTATACATTATACTTTTCGCCACTCTTGGCCTGGACCTATGCCAAATGAAAGCATTTAACATTTTATTTGCCAAGTTAAAAAAGGAACTCGGAATGGGAATAGGGATAGTGCGGAATAAGTACAATAGTTTAGGGAGCGTATGTTGCTGAAAGGCAGCGATACGGCCTAGCCAGGACAGTTCTGCTTTTGCCATGTTATCAATCTCGGGTTGTATTGAGGATAGTAAAGATGGAAAATTTGCCTTATATAACTCCTGGGGGGTAGCAGTCACATTAAACCCTAAGTATTGAATCTTAGATTTCTGCCAGTCTAAAGTGAAATCCTCCTTCAATTTTGATAGGGTTTTCTCTGGAATTCCCAATGGGAGAGCTTGAGATTTACTCTCATTTATTTTATAATACGAGACAGCCCCGTAAGAACGGATAATATCCATTACCGTCATCAAGGACACCTGGGGGTTAGATAGGGACAGAATTATGTCGTCTGCATACAAAGATATGCAGTGTTGCCTATTCCCTATACTGACTCCACTTATTGCTTCCTCTTGACGTATCGTCTGCGCCAAAGGTTCTAAAGATAGAATAAATATTAAAGGCGACAAAGGACAGCCCTGTCTAGTGCCATTGGATAAGGCAAATGGGTCAGATAGCACTCCATTTGCTAATACTCGGGCTGAGGGGTTTGAGTAGAGAACCTTTATGGCTTGCACAATAAAGTCAGGGAATTCCATTTTACGGAGTACCGAGAAGACCCACTCCCAATTAACTCGGTCGAAGGCCTTCTCGGCATCCAAAGTAACCAAAACTGTTGGGGTTCTTGATCTGTTGGCGAAGTCAATTATATTCAACACTCTTCTGGAGTTATCAGTAATCTGGCGTCCTTTCACAAACCCTACTTGGTCAGGGGCTATTAAAGTGGGGATTATGTCAGCAAGCCGCGTTGCTAGAATCTTCGCGTAGATCTTTAGATCAGTATTGAGTAGGGAAATGGGACGGAAATTTTGCGGGATGGAGGGTTCTTTACCAGGTTTAGGCAGGGTGACAATGACCGCCTCCAACATTTCCTTAGGCAGTATACCATTTGTCATGGCACTAGACAGGGCTGCATGAAGATGAGGGAGCAAAGTATCGGAAAATATTTTATAGTAAGAGTTTGATAGACCGTCTGGACCAGGGCTCTTTTGATTCGGCAAGTCTCTTATTATTCTAGAGATTTCTTCCTGCGATATGGGGTTACAAAGGGATTCCTTCTGGGACGAGTCCAAGGAAGGGATGTTTAAGGACCTCAGGAAGTTTTCCATAGCATCTGGGGATGCAGGAGAAAAACCAGGTTCCTCCTTCAGGTTATACAATTGCGAATAATAGGTCATAAACCTATTTGCAATATCTTTAGGGTCATATAACTTGTGTGATTTAGAAGGGTTCCACAGATAAGGGATCTTGGATTTAAGAGCTCTTGCTTTCACCCTATTTGCTAGGAGTTTTCCTGCCTTATTGGCTTGAGAATAGTATTTGGCTTTAACCTGCTTAAGGGAAAGTTCATACGAGTGTAAAAAGCTTTCTCTAAGCTGGTTCCTAAGCAATCTAATCTTTTCAGACAGCTCTGCCATAGGTGTGAGTTTGTTTTGCGCTTCTAATTTTTGAATTTGCGTTATAAGATCATTCTGATGCTTGTCCCTTAACTTTTTATGCCTGTGCCCTAGTTTTAGTAGGATACCTCTTATGTATGCCTTGTGGGCGGTCCAGACAATGGTGGAGTCTGGTCCAGACTTAGCATTAAATTTGAAATATTCCACCAAAGCTGCGGATATCTCTTCCTGGTACTTGTTATTAGCTAATATAAATTCGTTAGCTCTCCACAGAGAATTTGGAGGGGAGACAAACTCTTCTACCAATTCTAACGATACCGGAGCATGGTCCGACCACGTGATTGTCCCAATAGAGGAGCTTTTACACGCTGTCAGTGAGGCTCTATCTGCTAAGAACATATCAATGCGAGAATAGGAATTATGTGCTGGAGAAAAATAAGAAAAATCCCTTTCCGAAGCATGATGAATACGCCATACATCAAATAGGGAATTCGCCAATAGGGATTGGGCAAGGGCATTGGAACCAGTCCTTGATGTAGAAGATGAATCCTGATGCGGATCAGGAACCATGTTAAAATCCCCGCAAATAATAAGTCTGCCTTCCTTCAGGGACTGTACTTTTTTAAAAACTTTGTTTAAGAACTTTATAGGTCTAACATTTGGGGCATACACCACCACTAGTGTGTATGTAATATTGTTTATGGAGCAGATGTGTATAATATATCGACCCCCTGAATCTATCACTGTCTTTTTCTCTGTATGAGCCACCGAGTTCCTAACTGCTAGTAGTACCCCTCTCTTCTTCTTTGGACCATGTGACTGAAAAATAACTGGAAAAGCTGGGTTTTTCAACCTTTCTGCCTCCCCACTTATAACATGGGTCTCCTGTGCACAAAAAACATCACATTTGGTTGAGACCGCTTCCCTCCACATCATCCGCCTCTTGTATGGGCTGTTAAGGCCTCGAACATTTAGTGAGACTATTTTAAGTACCATCTTTCTAGTAATAGAGTAGCCAGAAAATAATCACACGGATGACATGGAGGGACGACCACAACATCTTTTCGTACCATATTTGTACCTATTATTCGAAAGTGACATGACATATAAAAGAAAAAATAGAAAAAATAAAATGAGAACAAAAACAATTGAAATCTAAACTGTCTGCCCATTATACGGGGCAGTAGTGAGAAAATACAAGGGTTAGAGCTCACACCCTTGTGAACAATGCAGGGGAAAAAACAGTCCTGCCTACCACCAGGAGACTCCTGTTAAATGAACAAATTCCTGCTCCATCTGTATGCAGGAAAGATTGAAGAGTCCTCTCATCGGTGCTTCTTCTGTTTTCTGCTTTCCACCCGGTGCCACTCTCCCTCCTCGGACAAGTGGCGGTGTTGCTTTGATTGAAGGGTGTCCTCCACAGCAATATTCCATGTGGCTAGTATCGCCTTCCCTTCTTCCACTGTGCGGATAACCGTTAGAGTTCCATTCTTTTGGATCAATAATTTCACCGGGTATCCCCACCGGTACTGAATGGAGTGTGACCTCAATGCTGAAGTAATAGATCCTAGCGTGCGACGCTGCTGAAGAGTAGCCACGGACAGGTCCGCAAACAGCTTCACTTGTTGGTATGGGTCTGGTAGCGCGTCCATCTTTCTCGCCGCCGCCAAAGTATCCTCCTTAGCCTGAAAAAAATGTAAGCGGGCTAGCACGTCCCTCGGGACGTCATCTGGCAGGTGCTTGGGTTTCGCAATTCTATGCGCCCGGTCTATTATCAGGTCTTGCTCGGTGCAGTTAGGCAGGAGGAGTCTGATAAGTTGTTTAATGTATGACTGTAGATCTACAGCTTGAACGGATTCCGGCACCCCACGCAATTTCAGATTATTTCTGCGGGATCGATCCTCCAGATCAGCTACTTTAGCCCTCAGATATGCGATTTCTTCTGCTTGCCCATCATGCGAATCTAATAGGCTGTTGTGCGACTCGGCGAATTCACCCATCTTGTTTTCCACATGATCGATCCTATTCCCCAAATCGGAAACCGACGAGTGGATGGGTATTAGGAGCTGCGAAATGTGTGAGGTAACTGAATGATTAAATGCCAGGAACATTTCTTTTAGCATAATATTGGACGCAGGTTTATCGTCCGTTGGGAAGCTATGTAACACCTCTTGTAGAGTGTCTGCTGCATGCCGGCCAAGACTGTCACCCGCTACCGTTTCCCCTGGTGCCGGATCTTGGAGTCTAGGCCTTTGCTTCGCGGGGCTTGTGGACGGGGATCTCAGTGCTGCGTAGCCAGCAGAGGCCGTTTTGTCTTGCTTCGCCCTCTCCCCCCTATCGTTGTACTCACTCGCTTCGGAGTTATGCGGTGACCCCCGAGGGCTCTGGTGTTGTGAGCTTCCATCATCCGATGCTCGAGGGGATCCTGCGCTGGCCATAGATGGCGGACAGGGGGAGGACTCGTGCGGGACACGCGCGCCAGCGCCATCTTTGTCCCGATCCTGACCGAAGAAAAACTCCAGTTTCCCTTGTTTTTTCATGCTGCGTTTTCCTCTGGTCATCATCAGGGATGATTCCGGTACCAGATGGCACCAAGAGGTACACTTTAGAGCCCGATGTGAGGAATCTGCTTGTCTGAGACGCTATGCTGGAGCAGGAGCTCAGGGATCAAGCGGCCATACTCCTCGGCTTCACGGCCACGCCCCCCATGAGATACACCCTTTAGATAGTGTTCTTTCTGCTATTAAAAAAACACCCATTTAGGGCAAAAAAACTAATTTTGCAGCCTTTGCTGCATATGTCATTGTGAGATACACCCTTTAGATACTGTTGCTCTATTCTGCTATTAAAAAAACACCCATTTAGGGCAAAAAAACTAATTTTGCAGCCTTTGCTGCATATGTCATTGTGAGATACACCCTTTAGATACTGCTGCTCTATTCTGCTATTAAAAAAACACCCATTTAGGGCAAAAAAGTTAATTTTGCAGCCTTTGCTGCATCTGTCATTGTGAGATACACCCTTTACACACTGCTGTGCTATTATGGTATTAAACACCCATTTTGGGCAAAAATCTTAATTTACAGCCTAGTCTGCATCTGTACGTGTGAGATACAACCTTTAGATACTGTTGTTCTATTCTGCTATTAAAAAAACACCCATTTTGGGCAAAATTCTTAAATTGCGGCCTAGTCTGTATCTGTACATGTGAGATACGCCATTTAGATACTGTGGTTCTATTCTGCTATTAGAAAAACACCCATTTTGGACAAAAATCTTAAATTGCGGCCTAGTCTAGATCTGTATGTGTGAGATACACCATTTAGATACTGTCGTTCTATTCTGCTATTAAAAAAACACCCATTTAGGGAAAAAAACATAATTTTGAAGCCTTTGCTGCATATGTCATTGTTAGATACACCCTTTAGATACTGTTGTTCTATTCTGCTATTAAAAAAAACACCTATTTAGGGCAAAAATCTTAATTTTGCAGCCTTTGCTGCATCTGTCATTGTGAGATACACCCTTTACATACTGCTGCGCTATTCTGGTATTAAATAAACACCCATTTTGGGCAAAAATCTTAATTTGCGGCCTTGTCTGCATCTGTACGTGTGAGATGCGCCATTTAGATACTGTGGTTCTATTCTGCTATTAGAAAAACACCCATTTTGGGCAAAAATCTTAAATTGCGGCCTAGTCTACATCTGTACATGTGAGATACACCATTTAGATACTGTTGTTCTATTCTGCTATTAAAAAAACACCCATTTAGGGAAAAAAAACATAATTTTGCAGCCTTTGCTGCATCTCATTGTGAGATATACCCTTTAGATAATGTTGTTCTATTCTGCTATTAGAAAAACACCTATTTAGGGCAAAAAACTTAATTTTGCAGCCTTTGCTGCATATATCATTGCGATATACACCCTTTAGATACTGTTGTTCTATTCTGCTATTAAAAAACACCCATTTTGGGCAAAAATCTTAAATTGCGGCCCAGTCTGCATCTCTATGTTTGAAATAGACTATTTAGATACTGTTGTTCTATTCTGCTATTAAAAAAACACCCAATTTTTGGCAAAAATCTTAAATTGCGGCCTAGTCTACATCTGTACGTGTGAGATACACCATTTAGATACTGTTGTTCTATTGTGCTATTGAAAAAACACCCATTTAGGGCAAAAAACTAAATTTTTCAGCCTTTGCTGCATATGTCATTGTGAGATACACCCTTTAGATACTGTTGTTCTATTCTGCTATTAAAAAAACACCCATTTTGGGCAAAAATCTTAAATTGCGGCCTAGTCTGCATCTGTACGTTTGAAATACACCCTTTAGATACTGTTGTTCTATTCTGCTATTAAAAAACTCCCCAGTTCACGGTCTTATAGGCCATCCACCTAGCCCTGCCCCAGAAGTGGAAGAGATTGAGTGCACCGATGCCCAACCACTTACGTTTTAAGATGAGTACATGGCAGGACCATCGCAGCACATCTCGGATGATGACGAAACAAAGGTGCCAACTGCTGGGGCTTTCAAAAGTGTGCAGACCGACAAGGAGGGCAGGGGTGAAGACTGGGTGGAAGATGATGTGGAGGACGATGATGTCCTCGACCCCACTTGGAATCAAGGTCATGCGAGTGACCTGTGTAGTTCGGAGGAAAAGGCGGTGGTCGCACAGAGCCACCAGCACAGCAGAAGAGGGAGCAGGGTGCAAAAGCGGAGCGGCCATCCCCTAGACCAGGGATGTCAAACTCGTGGCCCTCCAGCTGTTGCAAAACTACAACTCCCATCATGCCTGGGCATACTACAGCTATCAGGGAATGATGGGAGTTGTAGTTTTGCAACATCTGGAGGGCCATGAGTTTGACATCCATGCCCTAGACAGTACGCCTGCTACTGGCCACCGCAGCAAGGGACCGAGCACACCAAAGCCAGCTCCAAGGAGTTCCCTGGCATGGCAGTTCTTCAGACAATGTGCTGACGACAAGATACGAGTGGTTTGCACTCTGTGCAATCAGAGCCTGAAGCGAGGCATAAACGTTCTCAACCTGAGCACAACCTGCATGACCAGGCATCTAAGTGCAAAGCACGAGCTGCAGTGGAGTAGACACCTCAAAAACAAAGAAAGGTCTCTGGCTCCTCCTGCTTCCTCTTCTGCTGCAGTCTCGGCCTCTTCATCTACCTCTGGAGTGACAGTGGCACCTCCCACCCCGCAAACAGAGGATCTGCCAGCAACACCACCACCTGGGTCACCAAGCATCTCCACAATGCCCCACAGAAGCGTTCAGCTCTCCATCTCCAAAACACAGGAGCAGAAGAGGAAGTACCCCCCTACCCACCCGCGATCCCTGGCCCTGAATGTCAGCATTTCAAAATTACTGGCCTTTGAAATGCTGTCATTCCATCTGGTGGAGACGGTGAGCTTTAAAAGCATTATGGCGGTGGCTGTCCCACAGTATGTCGTGCCTAGCCGCCACTACTTTTCCAGGCGTGCCATCTCTTCCCAGCACAACCAAGTGGGGGACAAAATCAGGTGTGCACTGCGCAACGCCATCTGTGGCAAGGTGCACCTCACTACGGATACGTGGACCAGTAAGCTCAGTCAGGGACATTATTTCTCCCTAACAGCAAAATGTGTAAATGCAGTGGCGGCCGGGCCTGAGGTGGATAGTAGTTTAGCCATGTCCTTCTACCACCGAGGATTGCAGGGCGCTTCAGTTTGCCTCCTGTTGCTTCCTCCTCCTACTCCGCTTTCTCATTCTCTACCGGCTCCTCATCCGGTCAGCGTAACACCTTTACCATTAACTTCAGCACAGCCAGTGGTAAACGACAGCAGGTATAACGTATCTGTTTGGGGGACAAACTCCACACAGCGCAGGAGCTGTGGACGGGCCTTGAACAACAGACTGATGAGTAATTGGTGCGAGTGAGCCTCAAGCCCGGCCTGGTGGTGTGCGATAATGGGTGAAATCTTGTAGCAGCTCTGGGACTAGCCGGTTTGACGCACATCCCTTGCGTGGCGCATGTGCTGAACTTGGTGGTGCAGAGATTCCTGAAAAATTACCCCAATATATCAGAGCTGCTGTATAAAGTATGGGCAGTCTGCGCGCACTTTCAGAGTTCTCACACTGCTGCTGCTCGCCCGTCAGCGCTGCAGCGTAACTTCGGCCTTCCCGCTCACCTCCTCATTTGTGACGTGCCCACAAGGTGGAACTCCAGGCGATAGTGGAATTTCAGCTGCAGCACACACGGGTGAGTCGCTCTGCGGAACATCACTACTTCACCACCAATGACTGGGCCTCCATGCAAGACCTGTGTTCCTTGTTGCGCTATTTTGAGTACCCCACCAACATGGCCAGTGCCGATAACGCTGTTCTCAGCGTTACTATTCCACTTCTATGCCTCCTTGAAAAAATGCTGCTGGCGATGATGGAAGAGGATTTGGCACAGGAGGTGGGGTCATTTCATAGGGTTTCCGGCCAATAATTCACAAGTGGCTCCGAGGGCGGGTTCCTGCACCCACAAATGCCAGGTACACAATTGTCCAGCCAGGGCACAGTTCTGGAGGATGAGGAGGAGGAGATGGAGGAGGAGGAACCATGTTCACAGCAGGGTGGCACCCAGACCAGCTCATGGCCATCACTAATGCGTGGCTGGGGGGATACAGAGGACACAGACGATACACCTCCCACAGAGAACAGCTTGTCGTTGCCTCTGGGCAGCCTGTCACACATGAGCGATTACATGCTGCAGTGTCTCCGCAGCGACCGCTGAGTTGCCCACATTGTAACTTGTGCTGATTACTGGGTGGCCACGCTGCTGAATCCCCGTTACAAGGACAACGTACCATCCTTAATTCCCTCACTGGAGCGTGATCGTAAGATGCGCGAGTACAAGCACACGCTGGTAGACACGCTGCTAGTGGCATTCCCACCTGATAGTGGGGGCACAGTGGAAGCACAAGGCAAAGGCAGAGGAGGAGGAAGAGGTCGCCAACGCAGCTGGGGCACCGCCAGCACCTCAGAAGGCAGGGTTAGCATGGCCGAAATGTGGAAAAGCTTTGTCAGCACGCCACAACAACCAGCACCACCAGCTGATATGGAACGTCTTAGCAGGAGGCAGCATTTCACCAACATGGTGGAGCAGTATGTGTTTACACGCCTACACGTACTGAATGACGGGTCTGCCCCCTTCAACTTCCGGGTCTCCAAATTGGGCACATGGCCTGAGCTTGCCCTTTACGCCTTGGAGGGGGCGTTATCACAGACGAGCGCAGCCGCCTGTCCACAGCCAATGTGGACAAGCTCACATTCATTAAAATGAACCAGGCATGAATCCCACAGGACTTGTCCATACCTTGTGCAGAATAGACATGTATACCGGCCTTAACAAGCCATTGTTAAACTACAGCGCAATTTTTCATTCTTGTATTTTTAATATTTCACACTCTTTTGGATTGTATCCTAATAAAAAAATAAATTAAATTAAAACCTAAAACCCGTGTTGGCTACCTCGTCCTCCTACACCGCCGCTTCCACCTTCACCGCTACGTCCACCGCTTCCTCAAACTCCTACTCCATATGGACCTCCACTTCATAAATTAATTTATTTATTTTTTTATGCATTTTATTTTATGTAATTTCACTAATTTGTCTGTTACATTTTCGGGTGAAATTCACCAACTTTTGGGTGTGATATACCCCTGCTTTACCTAGTTGACAGCTTAATAAATTTCACTAATTTTTCTGTTACATTTTCGGGTGACATTCAACAATTTTTGGCTGGGATAGACCCCTGCTGTACCTAGTAGACAGGTTAATAAATTTCACTAATTTTTAAATTATTGGGTCACATTTAAAAAACTTTGCTGTGAATAAACCCCAGCTCTGCATAGGTGACAGGGACCGAAATTTTTAAAAATAATCTGTTCCATTAGTGGGTGACATTAACCCATTTCTGGCGATAAAAAAACCCTGCTCTACATAGGTGACAGGGACTTAAATTTCTAAAATTCATCTTTTAATTGGCCCTTTCATTTGATCCTTCTGCTTTAATAACTTGTCCCACATTTCCGCTCCATCCCATTGCAGCCATTGACCTCCCTTGGATAAGGTCTTCCTTTCTCACACTCCCTCTCCAGCGTGGAACCCTGATTCGCCGATAACCAAGATCAACATGGTAGGCTCAGAAAAGAACATCGAAAGTTGATAGAGAAGATATCCAAATGGATCGTGGACGTCACAGCGACGTGTGATCAGGCAGAAGTTATCTAGAGTCAACAAAGCGGCAGCAGGGCCTCTCATGGCTAACGTTTCCAAATCCTAAATACCCCAGTGACATTCCCTATAATTTTTTATTAATCATTCCAATAACAGGGCATCTTAAGAGTCCTGTATTATTTTTTATCGTCACTACCTCCCCGAGTCGGGAGTGGGTAATTGCCTTAAAGGGGTTGTCCAAGTTATATTTATTGATGACCTATCCTCAGGATAGGTCATCAATATCAGATCAAAGGGGGTCCGACACCCGGCACCCCCTCCGATCAGCTGTTTGAAGAGGAGACTCGCACGGTGTCAGCGCTGCCTCCTCTTCACTGTTTACCTTCTAGCCGTTGCATCTGCAGTGGTGAGCAGGTGTAATTACACCCAAGCCTTCCTATTGAAATGAATGGGACGGCTTGGGTGTAATTACACCTGCTCACCACTGCAGATGCAACGGCTAGAAGGTAAACAGTGAAGAGGAGGCAGCGCTGACACCACGCACGCCTTCTCTTCAAACAGCTGATCGGAGGGGGTGCCTGGTGTCGGACCCCCTTTGATCTGATATTGATGACCTATCCTGGGGATAGGTCATCAATAAATATAACTTGGACAACCCCTTTAACTTTGAAACTTATGCTTCAATACTTTGTCCCACATTTCCGCTCAATTACATTTAATTTCATCCATTGACCTCCCTTGGATGTGGTATCCCTTTCTCAGGCTCCCTCTCCGGCCTGGAACCCTGATTCCCTGCCACCCGTGATCACCATGGTAGGCGCAGAAAAGAACATCGAAAGTTGTAAGAGCAGATATCCAATTGGATTATGAACATCACAGGGACGTGCAACATGGTGGGCCAGTATGTGTGCGCACGCCTACACGAACTGACTGACAGGGGTCAGCCCCTGCAACTTCTGGTTCTCCAAATTAGGCACATGGCCTGAGCTTGCTACCCCTTGGAGGTGCTGGCCTGCCCTGCAGCCAGTGTATTGTCTGAACGTGTGTTTAGCATGACTGGAGGGGGTTATCACAGGTTATGTACCCTAATTTAAAAAAATTAAAATAAATTTAAAACCAGAAAGCAGTGTAGGCTACCTCCCCCTCCTCCACCGCTGCTTCCACCTACACTACCACATCCACCGCCTTCTCAACCACCCACTCCATATGGACCTCGTCCTCCTAGATCAAGATAATTTTTTTTTTTTTTACATATTTTATGTTATTTTAAGTCATTTCCCTATCCACATTTGTTTGCAGAGCACTTGCCATGCTCTTAACCACATGATGATGCCATTTGCAGCCCTCTAGCCCTTTCAATGACATTTTTACAGCCATTTTAGTGCTCAAAAGTTCGGGTCCCCATTGACTTTAATGGGGTTCGGGTTAGGGGTCAAGTTCGGGTCGGGAACTTTTTTGTGAAGTTCGGCCGAACCTGTCGAACCCGAACATCCAGGTGTCCGCTCAGCTCTATCAATGACCTATCTTTAGTACATTCTATAGTACAGGTGATAATACTAATATTACTATTTAAGCAAATTAATCATCATGAAAGCCTATGGTAGAGAGTTGCTCCTGGATCCCCTCAGTTATGTTTTAGGGCCTATAGTTTGTCACTCAGGGCTTGTTCACTTCTCCATTCGGAATCTCCATAGCAAATTCCATAAAAAAGACAGGGAAAAAAGTCTCGGAACAGAGCAACGGATGCGTACAGCACACGGAGTGCTGTCCGCATCTTTTGCTGCCCCATTGAAGTGAATGGGTCCGCACCAGAGCCGCAAAAACTGCGGCTCGGATGCGGACCCGAAAAACGGTCGTGTGCATGAGGCCTAAGTCTACTTTTACACTTGCGTTTTGGCTTTCCATTTATGAGATCCGTTCAGGGCTCTAAAAAGCGGTCCAAAACGTATAAGTTTGCATTCTAATGCATTCTGAATGAGAAAGGATCCGCTCAGAATGCATCAGTATGCATCAGTTCAGTTTCCATTCCGCTTTGGAGACGGAAACTGAGCAAAATGTTTTTCACTGACACAATCTGGCCCAATAGAAAACTGATCCATCCTCCATTGACTTTCAATGGTGTTCAAGACGGATCTGTCTTGGCTATATTAAAGATAATACAAACAGATCCCTTCTGAATGGATGCAGACGGTTGAATTATCTGAAAGGATCCGTCCATGACGGATCCGCACAAAATACGAGTGTAAAAGTACCCTAAACTCAATGCCAGTCCTCTTCTATAAACCCTCCATTATTCACCCTAAGACTATCTTCTACGAGAAAGGTCAAAATATCTGAGGTACAAGCACTAGGCAGCTCTGGGGGAGCTTCTCTGCTATTAAAGGGTTATTTTGAAAACTAACTTGCATGGCGTGTGAATCGGACATAAGGGTGTACCAAGTGGGATCAGTTCAAGCTACCAAATCATAACTGTAGGTGACTTATGGTAGGTGTGATTGACACCGTCATTAAACATTTTTAATAAAAGGACAGAGATTAATTAATTGCCTGCAGATGTAAGATAGGGGAATGACTGCAGAGCGCTGTGAGACCCTGGAGGATTGTAAAGATGCAGAAGACAGAGTAAAGACTGTGTGACTGTAATATGTATCCACATGCTGCAGATGGTGGTCACAGCTGGGCGGTGCTCAATCCAATAGTATATCATGGGGCGCTGTATTTATCTATTACGCCTCCATCCTCCACCGTACACAGAGAGTGAATTAGGAATCTAATGTAAATTCGACATATTCAGTCTAACAGGTAATCCTTCCGAATGTGTATGTCAATATTACCATCCAAAAAAGGCAATCTACTGTTCAGTAATTGTCTCCCGTCCAAAGCATTTCCTTTAGCAGTAGCCGAGACATTGGAAAATGTTATATTGCCTTCTCAATGCACTAACATGATAGGATATTTTACTGAGCGCGGAGAATGGGGTTTGCAATAGATGCAATCTCATCCCTACAATACTCATTAAATGTAACAATGTTCGATCAAAGGGAAAATTTATAATGGGTATTTAGACGGAATCCCTTTGTGGAAAGATATTAAAAAAAAAAAAAAAACATGACAACATGAACAATGGAAATACTGTAGATAAAATTCTCAATAGGCTTTTAAAGATCACGAATGATGAGGTTTATTACTTATTGCTCTGCATATTATTATTATTTCACTGCATTTTCTCTATTTTGTGTGTGAAATGAAGGGATAGTAGTGATATCAGACTGCGAAATAAGAAACATGGAACTGAAACAAGAAACTCCGGGTTCAGCCGAGTGTGCATGTGTTCTTAAAAGGGACTAAACCTCTGCCAGAAACCTGTGGCAGTGGCTTATCTCCCCCGAGAACAAAGGATCAGGCATATTAAAATGTAATATGCCAAACATCGGAGAAGAGTTGATTGACAATCCCCCCCCCCCCCCATCCTTACACGTTAGATCACGGATCAGCAACCTTTGGGACTCCAGCTGTTGTGAAACTGCAGCTGCCAGCTTGCAAACATGGTTGGCTGTTCTTTTAACTCCTATAGAAGTAAATGAAGCATTCCTGGAGTTGTAGTTTCTGAACAGCTGGGGTGCCAGAGGTTGCTGATCCCTGCATTACATGGTCAACTAGGCCCAGTAAACGTGGCTGGTTCAACCAACATACATCCAATGTTTGACCAACTTTTCAAAAAAAAAAGTTGTGAGCTTCCTTTTTGGACAACCTCCTTTTTATTTGAAGCATTTTTACAGTATGTCCACCTCTGAAAGCCTCTAAAGTTCTATTTATATAAAAATTGCATACAAATCTATAAAGAAAGTTAAAGGGGTTGTCAGAGTTGAACAAGAACCCTGGCGGCCCCTGGTAAAATGAGAACCCCTTTTCTCCCAACAGCTTCCAGCTCTGAGCTCCAGTCCTCCACGCTGATGACTTGATCTTCCTGGCTGTAGTGGTGACGTCCTATGCACTCAGGTCACTGCTGTAGCCAATCACTTGCTTCAGCAGTACATGGGACATCACTGCTGGTCAGGGACTCGCTGCAGCAGTGACCTGTGTGCACACAACATCACCACTGCTACCAGGAAAACAAACAGCAGCGGGGAGGACCGCAGAATCAAGTGAGGAGAAAAGTATTGATTCATTTTCCCACATCTACAGGAGTTACCCGAGTTTTATTTAACTCGGACACCCCCTTGAAGTAACTTTGCATATACAGTGCATTGCTTATTTTGTACTGATCCTGACTGTGTTACAGCCTGATTTATAGTCCAGAGCTGCATTCATAATGCTGTTGATTGTTGTCTAACAGTTATCAACGTGTCATCAGGCACATTCTTAAAGGGGTTATGCAATTTCTCAACCCCCCCCCCCCCCCCACATGTGCCGGGCCCCTCACCGGTAATATACTTACCCCGCTCCCAGCGCCACTACTGGTCTCCGCACCGCCACTCCTGCTTCTCCTTGCACACGGATGAAAACATCTGGTGTTGGGGGGAGCAACCAATGGCAGGTGGGGACAGGGACGAGCCTCCCTAGTATCGTGGGTGATGCTAGGGAGGATTGTCCCCGTCCTCGCCTGCCATTGGTTGCCCCCCCCAACACCGGCATTATTTTCCATTAAAATGCATTAATGTCAGATCCGGCCCTAAGTGTTCCGGAAAAACTGATCCAACCGGAGAGACAGAGAGACCGGAGAGATAGACCTGGTTTTGCAATGCATTTGTTAGACAGATCCGCATCCAGATCCGTCTACAAAAGGTATCCATTTGCATACAGATTTCCGGAACTGTCTGGCGGAATCCAGCGACGCTAGTGTGAAAGTACCCTTAAAAGGCGCTTCCTGTCTCAGGAAGGTGCCTGAGCAATCTTGGTCACTAGCCAGTCTAGTTCCTTGTGTGAAGGTGTTTGGAAGTTTCTGTTTTACTGTGTACCAGACCCTGCCTCTCGATTAAATGGACTATGCTTGATTGCCAACTGCCCCTGACCTTGGACTTCGATTACGGACTTTTCTTGATAGCTGCCTGCCCTGACTCCGGACTTCCTCATTTTTTTTCACCTGTTTCTCTGACCCCCTGGTCAGCTGCCACTGACTCTGGAGTGGTACCTGGTAGCTACCCTTATGGCCCAAGCATATCCTTACCATCAGAGTCTCTAGTAAAGACCAGGTAGTTACTTAGTCATGCCCCTTCAGGGTATAGGCAGTCAGCGGTGCAGTGGGTCCACACCTATTTGCTTAACACTCTGGATTCATGTGAAGTACAGGAATGGTTCTAGCTTTGTAAGAAAGAGATTGTCATGAACCACATGATGCCTATTTTTCATTTTTTACATTAATCATGGGATAACCCTTGTAAACAGGTTGTAAAAGGTTCTAAAAACATGACTGCTTTCAACAGCACCACACCTGTCCAGAGATTGTGAAATCAGCTGTATAACCCCTTTAATTATCTAAACTTCACAATGGTGTTCTAAGGTCTAAACTGGCATTCTGTAACATTGTGGAATTACCGTATTTTTCGCCTATAAGACACACCTAGGTTTTAGAGGGGGACAATAAGAAAAAAATATTTCTCATTATACCTCAGGTTAGACCCCCAATGTTAATCAGACCTCAGCTAACAGCCCTAATAAGATCCCCAATGTTAATAACACCTCAATAAGACCTAAGATCAGACCCCCAATCAGACCTCAGCTCAGACCCCAATATGAATGACCCCCAATCATACCTCAGATAAGAGCCCCCAGTAGCCTCATAAAGGCCCCCAGTAGCCTCATATAAGCCCCCAGTAGCCTTATAGCAGCCCCCAGTAGCCTTATAGCAGCCCCCAGTAGCCTCATAGCAGCCCCGAATAGCCTTATAGCAGCCCCCAGTAGCCTTATAGCAGCCCCCAGTAGCGTCTCATCAGCCCCCAGTAGCTTCTCATCAGCCCCCAGCAGCCTCTCACTAGCCCCTAGAAGTGTCCATCAGCCTCATAAATCTAAAATAAAATAAAACACTTAGCTCACCTGCTCCTGGACGCCGCCGCTCCTCTCCTCCTGCGCGATCTGCATCCTCCTGCTGTCAGCTGTGCTGTGAAGGCTGCGCACAGCGTGACGTCACAGAGCGCCTCACACTGTGCGCAGACCTGCACAGCCGACAGCCGAGGACCAGGAAGCGCTGAGTACAAAGTCTTCACCAGTTCCGGGTCCTCCGGTACTAATCAGCACTTCCATAATGCGGTTCCATTAGTATTCACCCCCATAAGATGTAGGGGCATTTTCCCCCCACTTTCGTCTTATGGGGCGAAAAATACGGTACATGGTCATCTTTTAAGATCCATACTGTACATTAACTCCTTGTAACAATATATCTCTATTATTCTGCACGTCTTCTCTAGCAAAGTCCAAGGTGATAGATGATAGATGCAAAATCCAGAAGATGGTTATCCTTCTCATTGCTCTTGGTTTTCTCATCGGGACAGCTGTGGGAGTTTACATCTTAGGTATTGTACAAAGATTTCTATTCCTATCGACTTGATTAATTTTGCATATAAGGAACATTAACTCTGTCCACAGCTGATAGCAATGCTGCAGAAGTCCATATGTGCTAGGTTATGGAACTACCATTAGTGGTTATTAACGGCACATGCTAAACTGTCTAAAGTAATTAGCACAAAAGAGGACAGTATACTGCTACAGATGGCTCTGGATAGATTGGAGGCTTGGGCAGAGAACTGAATACTGATAAAGGTAAGGTTATGCACATGGGAATTGAAAACACACTCTCAACATTAAAATTGCAGCACCAAGAAGGACAGGCTGTAAGGTTATGCAAATTGAGAAAGCAGCAGTTGTTGCTAAGATATGCAAAGTTTTGAACGCCTAACTCCAATGAGTGGCATGTAGGAGGGGCATAAAAGCTGGATTAAAAGCAAAATTTTTTACCCTCATAAAACCCAAAAAATCACCTGACGTCATGTGGGATGATTGCGCAACTCCTCCTGTTCATCAACTTGCCAATTATCTTCACTTGTTGCAAATTGAGAAGGATAGATTCCTTAAACTGAGAGACCTTGATTTATCATTCCAGCTGATCGCTACATGCCTATACCAAATTGCCAGCACTGCTAAGCATTGTGTGTCCTGGTGGTTGGAAACTTGAATGACAGCAAGAGATGCGCTGAGACAAACCTGTGCACGGACGGATGGTCTGATTAGAGGACTGGTGCATAGTGATCCATTCTGCACTGCAAGTGAAATTGGATGTTCCAACCAAGCCTAGGGAGGCAAACAGTGTCTACACAAACCATCAGAAGGCATTTGCACAACATTGGGTTATGAGCCAGATGTCCAGCTACAGATGTTCCATGTACCTCACACCATCACTCTCAAAGGCTATTATGGTGCATACTAGGATGGCAATGGAGATTGAAATGAAGGTCTATCCTCTTCAGTGATGAGTCTTGCTTTTATGTCGGACACAAAGAGAGCAAGAGATTGATCTGGAGACCATGTGCATAACACCATCAAGACAGCCTTCACAAGAGAACATCACCCTGGTCCTACTCCTGGGACTCCACTAGTCTTCATTTCAGGTGCACTAACAGCTTAGCGTTAGATGGATTTGTTAATAGCTTGCTGTATTTTCAAAGTGCTGCTTTTATAAGTGCATTGGAGATATTCAGGAGACTAACTTAGACTAATTTAGAGCTTTAACACTGTAGCAGAACTTCAGCTGTGTTTCTGGTGGATACTCAGACACTGCTTCCAAACAGAACTTCAGCTGTGTTTCTTGTGGATACTCAGACACTGCTTCCAAACAGAACTTCAGCTGTGTTTCTGGTGGATACTCAGACACTGCTTCCAAACAGGTATGGAATTTGTTAGACAGGTTCTCACTATTGTCTGATTGCAAATGAGCATAGGTGATTAAGATGTAAAATTTGTTGTTGGGGGAGGAGCTTTTGTGGGAGTGTGTGTATATATAGCCACATAGTATTAGCTTGCCTAATTGAAGCTTGCTGCATTTTCAAAGTGCTGCTTTTATAAGTGCATTGGAGATACTCAGGAGGTAATCTGGTGGTGGATGCAATCTAAAAAAGTAAGATTTGTTTGTTTAAAATCTTTCCCCTCTTTAAAATGGCAGACCTGGTTCTGTGCAGGAATTGTTGTCCTTTTATTTCAGGTTCCACTCATCGGAGTTTGGATACTGTCTGATCTGTAGACAGCTCTCCATAATGCAGCAGGAAATTTCATTTTTGAAGTCTGAGATTTGTAAATTAACTGTTAAACAAACTCAGGCTGGGAATGTTGCAATGCCACTGCCACAGAGGCCCCCTAGAAATGGAAGATGGGTTACTGCAGGTTCTGGTAGACTGAGAGTTTTGGATAGAAGACTAGTCCCACAATATGTGGCTCTCCATAATTCATTTGCAGCACTTTCAGAGCGCTAGAGAAACATGGAGGATGGGTCAGGCACAGTGCGTGAGGAACAATTATCTCCCATGCCTAAAGTATGCAAGACTTCAGCCAAAGACAAAAAGGAGAAGGTGAGGACTGATAGTAAGCAGCTGTTGGTGGGCGATTCTATCATAAGAGATGTGAAGTTTGAGGAAAATGGTTTTGTGAGATGTCTCCCTGGTGCTACCGCTAGCAGGGATAGACAACTTATCCTTAATATTGTTAGGCAAGCAAAGCAGAAAAGGGAGGTGGATGTTATTGTCCATCTTGGGACAAATGATCTGGCTTGCAATGAGGTTTCAAAGGTGAAGGAAGCTTTTCACACACTTGGAAATGATATATGGGAGGTTGCATCAACTGTTTCATTCTCTGCAGTTTTGCCTGTGCATAACCTTCAGCATGACAGGAAGATGCGCATTAAGGAATTCAATGTATGTGAGTGGTGTCTGAACCAAGGGTTAGGCTTTGTGTCTCATGTAGCTCTCGTTGGAATGGAAAAGAACTGTACAAGAAAGATGGTTTGCATCTTTCTCTCAAGGGAACGAATGTCCTCAGTGAACAGTTCCAAGTATTTGCTAAGGAGCATTTAAACTAGGAAAGGGGGGCAAAAGGGTGATAATACAGCAGTCTGACTGCCCCCCGGAACAATGCCAGAAGATGCCAGTAGCACATAGGTTAAGAAATGACAAGCTCAGAGTCTTGTCTACAAATGCTTGCAGTTTAGGGAATAAGATCAATGAACTTGAGTCTATAATGGCATCTGAGAATATAGATTTAGTGGCTGTTACTAAGACATGGATCAATGGGAGTAATTACTGGGATATAACAATACCAGGGTTCTCTCTATATAGGAAAGACAGAGAAGGCAATAAAGGGGGAGGGGTGGCCCTGTATGTGAAAGATAGCATAAAATCTAATTTAATACAAGTTAGCGAGACCAATTTAGAGTCAGTTTGGGTTACCTTGCAGCTTGATAATCATAAGGTAACTCGTGTAAGTGTGGATGTATAGACCACCTAGCCAAGTCAAAGTATTAGACGATCTACTAGTTGAGGAAATAGCTAAAATGACATTGAAAGGGGAAGTTATCCTTATGGGAGACTTTAATCTTCCTGATGTAAACTGGAAAACCAAAATAGCTAATTCTGCCAGGAGTACAGATATTCTAAATTCCCTACTGGGATTATCTCTACAGCAAGTAGTTGAGGAGCCAACCCAGAAGGAGGCCATTTTAGATTTAGTATTCACAAATGGGAATTTAGTATCTGATATTACTGTAGGGGAAAGCTTGGGATCTAGTGATCACCAGTCAGTGTGGTTTACTATAAGTACAGTGACTGAGTCACACCACACAAAAACAAAAGTTTTAGATTTTAGAAAAACTGACTTTTCTAAAATTAGATTAGTGGTATACGATTCCTTATCAGATTGGAACAGTTTCAATGGAGTCCAGGAGAAATGGGACTACTTAAAAGTGGCACTATTGAAGGCAACAGATAATTGCATTAGGCTTGTCAGTAAAAGCAAAAAAAGGAAGAGACCGCTGTGGTACTCAGCAGAAGTGGCCAAAATCATTAAAAACAAAAAGATAGCATTTAGTAATTATAAAAAAGGATGACAGGCAAATTTATAAGATTAGGCAGAGAGAGGCCAAGCAAGTTATAAGAGCTTCTAAAGCACAGGCAGAAGAGAAATTAGCTCAGTCAGTGAAAAAGGGCGATAAGACATTCTTCAGATACATAAATTAAAAAAGGAAACTAAAACAAGGAATTAATAAATAAAAAACAAAAGAAGGAAGGTATATGGAAGAAGATAAAACTTACCAGGAAAGATTAAAGGACCTTAACATGTATAGCTTGGAAGAAAGACGAGACAGAGGGGATATGATAGAAACTTTTAAATACATTAAGGGAATCAACAAGGTAAAAGAGGAGAGAATATTTAAAAGAAGAAAAACTGCTACAAGAGGACATAGTTTTAAATTAGCGGGGCAAAGGTTTAAAAGTAATATCAGGAAGTATTACTTTACTGAGAGAGTAGTGGATGCATGGAATAGCCTTCCTGCAGAAGTGGTAGCTGCAAATACAGTGAAGGAGTTTAAGCATGCATGGGATAGGCATAAGGCCATCCTTCATATAAGATAGGGCCAGGGGCTATCCATAGTACTTAGTATATTGGGCAAACTAGATGGGCCAAATGGTTCTTATCTGCCGACACATTCTCACATTCTATGTTTCTATGTTTCTAACTAGCTGACTGCCTCAATGAATACTTCTGTTCAGTTTTGACAAAGAAAAATAAAGGAAAAGGACCTCAGTTAAGAAGGAAGACTAATAAATCTTTTGATGCATATGTCCTTACAGAGGAAGAGGTTCTAAGTCAGCTGTCTAAAATTAATACAAATAAGTCACAGGGGCCTGATGGGCTACACCCAAAGCTATTAAAAGAGCTTAGCGGTGAACTAGCAAAACCATTAACAGATTTATTTAACCAATTACTGGTAACAGGAGTCGTCGCAGAAGATTGGAAATTAGCAAATGTTGTGCCCATTCACAAGAAAGGTAGTAGGGAGGAATCAGGCAACTATAGGCCAGTAAGCCTGACATCAATAGTGGGGAAATTAATGGAAACCATACTTAAGGAGAGAATTGTGGAACATCTAAAATCCCATGGATTGAAAGATGAAAAACAGCATGGGTTTACTTCAGGGAGATCATGTCAAACTAATCTTATTGATTTTTTTGATTGGGTGAATAATAGATGGCGGAGGTGCAGTAGACATCGCTTATCTAGACTTTAGTAAGGCTTTTGATACTGTCCCACATAGAAGGCTAATCAATAAATTAGAGTCTTTGGGCTTGGACTCCCATATTGTTGAATGGATTAGGCAGTGGCTGAGGGACAGGCAACAGAGGGTTGTAGTCAATGGAGTATATTCAGACCATGGTCTTGTTACCAGTGGGGTACCTCAGGGATCTGTTCTGGGACCCATATTGTTTAATATCTTTATCGGCGAAATTGCAGAAGGCCTCGATGGTAAGGTGTGTCTTTTTGCTGATGACACAAAGATTTGCAAAAAGGTTGATGTTCCTGGAGGGATACACCAAATGGAAAAGGATTTAGGAAAACTAGAGGAATAGTCAAAAATCTGGCAACTAAAATTTAATGTTGATAAGTGCAAGATAATGCACCTGGGGCGTAAAAACCTAAGAGCAGAATATAAAATCAGTGATACAGTCCTAACCTCAGTATCTGAGGAAAGGGATTTAGGGATCATTATTTCAGAAGACTTAAAGGTAGGCAGACAATGTCATAGAGCAGCAGTGAGATAAAGGAGATAAAAAAAAGAAGGGGGGGGGGGTTAATCTCTAGTCTTCCCTAAGGAAGTTCAAGAGTATCCAGCAGGGCGCCAAGGGATGGACCTGCAAATGTAATTGGCCAAGGCAAAAAAGTGATGTACTTTGGTATTGATGCTGTTGTAGGGATATTAGGCTGCCAGGGGGAAAGAACCAACAGGGGAACCCCCTAATGGATGAAGTATAGGCACGCAAGGAAGAAAAAATGTTTTTCACCCCTTTAGACGGCGCCACCGTCCCTTAGATGAGAGATATGTATTGAAATATCCGCTTAATAATAAGTTATTAGGATTTAAGTTTGCTATGTTATTAAAATTCCTATATTCAAAGGCTCAAATAGCGGCTATGATGTCATATTATAAATAATTGATAAAAAATAAAAAATAAATAAATAAAAACAATTTTAACTCACTTCACCCAGGAGGTCCCGGATGGGATAAACTCAAAACACCCACCGGTGGGTGATCCTTAAACGCCTCTGAAAGAGACTATACACACTATTCACAATGCCATAATTCGTACGCCGGTGGAGATGCTTAAACGCCTCTGAAAGAGACTATACACACTATTCACAATGCCATAATTCGTACGCAAGAATTGATATGTTTTTGGCTAAAGCTGATGCATTCAATCATATCATATCGAGTACTATAAACAACATAACCTGGTCAGATCACGCGCCAATATTACTAAAAATTAAAAATACAGCACCGGCCCCTACATCCTTCACATGGAAAAATAACGTATTCATACTCAACAATGAAGAATCTAACCAAACAATAAGGAAAAACTTAAAAGAATTCTTTGAATTTAATTCTTCCTCACATTCTGACCCCATTATGGTGTGGAGAGCTCACAAAGCCTTTTCAAGAGGGATAATAATTCAACAGACGGCCAGATTTAATAAGTCTCATAAAAGGGAAATTACAAACACATTAAAGGAATTGGGAAACCTTGAAGAAAAACACAAACTAGACAACTCCTCTTCCACGCTAGAAGCCCTAACTAAGATTAGGTTAAAACTTCACAACATCTTACTTAAGAATCATCTAAAATCAACAAAAAGAATAACAGCACATTACTATAGGGATTTTAATAAACCAACAAAACTAATGGCCAGACAATCTAAAAATTTCAAAACTCAGTTCAGAATACAACACTTAATAGACGAAATCATGAAAGAAAAAATAACTAACCCGATAGAAATAGCTAACTCAATAGCTAAATACTATGAAAAACTTTACAACTTAAAAAAAGATAAAGACACACACCAACCGACAAAAGAAGAAATTACCGATTACCTGAAAGAATGCAAACTCCCAAATATTAATCCAGAAGTTAAAAAGTCGCTTGAATCCCCTATCTCTGAAAAAGAAACAGAGCTAGCAATAAGATCCTTAAAACAAGGGAAAGCGCTGGGCCCAGACGGATTCTCATCCGAATATTATAAGATCTTCAATGACATTCTAATTCCTCATATGACCAAGACTTTTAACAAAGCAATGGAACAAGGAGAATTCCCTCAAGAAATGCTAACAGCCAACATAATCACGCTCCCTAAACAAGGTAAGGACCCCACCAGCCCAGGAAACTTCCGCCCAATTTCACTGATAAATGCGGACGTCAAATTATACGCAAAAATTCTAGCATACAGGTTGAAAGACTTAATTCCGTCTCTGGTAGACTTAGACCAAGTAGGATTTACCAAAAACAGACAACCATATGATGGCACTAGAAAGGTCATTGACTTAGCTTTCTGGTCAAAAACTAGGAAAACGCCCTCTCTGCTTCTCTCCCTGGACGCAGAGAAGGCGTTTGATAGAATTCAATGGGATTACGCCAAATTAGTCCTATCTCACTACGATCTTCCGGAAACAATGATTAAAGCGATTTTCGCGCTATATAAAAGTCCGTCTGCAAGAGTCCAATGTAATGGTATATACTCAGATACCTTCCTTATCAGTAATGGGACTAGACAGGGATGCCCACTATCCCCGACTATATTCATTCTGGCAATTGAACCCTTGATATCACACATAAGACTTAACCCGAATATAAAAGGCATTAAAATAACTGATAAATCATACAAAACTACATTATTCGCGGATGATATGATATTAACTTTGACTGATCCAATTAGGTCCATTAGAGAAACACAGAAAGAATTAGACAGATTTGGAAAAATCTCCTACCACAAAGTAAACCAAAACAAATCTCATATACTGGGGATTCACATTAATGATGATACCAGAACCAAGATTTTGGAAGAGTTCAACTACATATGGAACCACAAAACAATAACCTTTTTAGGAGCAGAAATAGCACCAGACAGAAACCTTCTAATAAAAGAAAATGTTGATGACGTGATGACGTAGTGGACGTCGCGCTCCCGGCTTTCCGCGCTGCTCAGCTACCCCGCTGCCGCTTCGATTATGCTGGCGTCTCCGTGCCGAATCCTCCAACCACCCTCTCTGGGACCGTGACCGTGTGATCAGCGTTGCTGAGCCGTGGCGCTGTTGCCTTTTGCCCAAGCCTCTCACGCTGCTGCTATCGACTGCTGGGTCCGGATGTGGGGGCTGCCTCCGGCTCTTTGCCGATTCTGCCATTCCTGATTCTGCCGCTCCTGCTGCTCCTGCCTCCTTCTTCGCCCTCCATGTCGCTGTGAACAGTTTGCTGTCTGGAGGTTTTTTTCCTTTACCCCCGTGGAGTGTGCCTCCGGTTCCTGCCTGATCTGCTACCCCCCTTTTGGTGTCAGTGAGTAACCTCTATGTTCCCCCTACCTGTGTTCCCCTTACCTGATGGTTTGTTGGAGAAGACGATAAGCTTCTCTCCTCGATTCGTTATGTTTCCCTTTTGATGTCATAGTGACTAACCTCCCTACGACTGCTGATTCCAACTAACCTTGAACGGAGATTGACTAAGTTGCATATGAGTACAAGAAAGTGAACTTTAAAGTTTAAAGTATAAGGTGGAGAAGGGGAAAAAAAAAAAAAAAGGAGGAGACAAAGTATAAAGAAGAGTGGACACAAAAAAAAAAAAAAAAAAAGGGGGGGAGTGAAAAAAAAATAAAAAGAGGAAAAAAATAAAAAAAGAAGAAAAAAAGAACCAAGAAGAAGGCACTATAAAAAAAAAAAAAGGGAAAGGGGGATAAGGAAAAAGGAAAAAAGAAAAAGAAAAGGAACTAAAAAAAAAAAAAAAGAGAAAGAAGGAGAGCAAATAAGAAAGAGATATATACATAAAGGAGAGAAGGAGACGGAATAAGGGAAAAAAAAAACAAATAAATATACCAAAAAAAAAATAAAAAATTAATAAAAAGGATTAAAGAGGAATAAGATATGGGCCCAAAAGCCTTTAGGCGTTCGACCGATCTATCAGGTCAGAAACATGGGTCCAAAACTGTTGAACCAACAAAACTGGACCAGTTCCTGAAGTCCCCAAGGGTCAATACGAGGGGCGGACAAAAGGAATTTTTTGAAAAAAAAAATTATGAACCAGAGGTAACTGAGCCAGAAATACAAAAAGGCGCTAGATACCCTGAAGAGGAAGACGGAATAATGGGGGAAGCTATCCCTAATGACAACTCCTCCCCGCTGGAAGAAATACTCCTAGCGGTTAAACAGAACGGGGATTTAATACAGGTGGTTACAACCCAACTTGGATTTATTCAAGTTGATGTGGGACTAATAAAAGATGAATTGTCCAAAATGCGAGACAGAGTCAACACCCTTGAAAGTTCCGTCACCCTTATACAGAATGAATCCAAAAAAATAAATACGGAAGTTTCTACACTTAAAGCGGAATATAATCTCTTGAAGAAAAAGGTAGTGGACCTGGAGGATAGGTCACGAAGATACAACGTGAGAATAATAGGGATTCCAGAGGGTGAGGAAGAAAAAAATCCAACTGAATTTGTACAGAAATTAATTCTTGAGAACTTTGGTAAAGAGTCATTTTCTCCTCTTTTTATGATCGAAAGAGCTCATCGGGTCCCAGGAGGAAAACCAATTCCAGGGAGACAACCTCGGACAATCCTTGCTAAGTCATTGACTACAGGGGACAGAGATGTCCTCTTGAGAAGGGCGAGGGAATCCTCACCGGTTGTGTATAATGGGATTAGACTGGCCTTTTTTCCTGATTTTTCGAAAGAAATACAAGAAAAGAGACGCACATTTATGACTGTTAAAAAGAAGCTAAGAGAAAGGGATATTAAATATTCTCTTATATTCCCAGCCAAATTGCGGATTGTTTTTGAAGATAAAACCCTTTTTTTTGATTCCTCAGAAGAAGCCGTGGATTGGCTTGAGCGAAACAATTGTTGACTCAATTGGGTTATGATCCGATGGGAATAATTAGTATTATAAGGGGCTTATACCCCTAAATGTAGTTTTCTTTGCTTCTTAATGGCGGTGTGGGGGTGGCTGAGTGGGGGGAGGGTCGAGGGTTGGTCATAGGAAAGAAATCTACTACAATATGTGGTGGATTGCCTGTGGGAGGGGGGTGGGGGGGGGGGTTGGGGGGGAGGGGGGGGTGGGGTTGGGCTGTGGTGCGTCAAAGTAGGTATGGTTTCCCTTATTTTAGTTTTTTTTGTCTTGTTCTTCCTCTTTCTCCGGTTTTTCCATCTGACCACTGTTAATGACGCTGACTAGAATTCTTGCTTGGAATATACGTGGTCTGGGAGATAGAGGTAAGAGACAAGCGATTTTTGATTTAACTCAGGCCCACTTACCAGCAATAATTTGCTTGTTAGAGACCCACCTTACTGAGGAGAATACTAGAGTGCTCGACAGGGGATGGGCTGCGCACACGTTCCATTCCACCCTCTCCAATTACTCGAGAGGTGTCACGGTGTTGATACACAGACTTATTGATTTCGTTTGTGAGGCATCCTCTGTTGACCAACAGGGGAGATTTATTTTCCTATATTGTAGGATAGGGGGGAAGATATGTATCTTGGCTTTTGTCTATATCCCACCGCCGTTTTCTCTCTCGGTTCTTAACTCTCTTCTACTATTCATGGACAAATGGCCAGAATGTCCAACACTGATTATGGGTGACTTTAACTGTGTCATCGATCCTCTCTGTGACAGGGTTTCTATGAGAGCTAGGAGTGACAGTCCGCTCCCGGGGTCCCCCCTGGCACGGTTCTGCATGGAGACTGGATTTGAGGATGCTTGGGAACATCTGAGACAGGGGAAAAGGGCTTTTTCATGCTCTAGCAAAGCAGGTAAATCATTGTCCAGAATAGATCTTGTATTGATTAATAGTAAATATGTGAAACTCATAAAGCGAATGAAATATGAAACAAGGTCAATATCAGATCATTCTCCGATACTAATTGAACTATGTCTATCTCAGGAAAGATATATACCAAAATCTCCCTTTAGATTAAATCCCTACTGGTTATCAGTTATAAAGACGCATGAAGCAATTCGAAATGATATAGGCCGATTCTGGGATATTAATTATGGTTCAGCAAAAATTCAAGTAGTATGGGATACCTATAAGGCATATATGAGGGGATTGATGGTTAGTAATATCGCGAACCTTAGAAAGGAATATGGAAAAAAAACAGAAAAATCTAGAAGAACACGTAGTGTTGGCGACAGAATCCTTCCATATGCATAAGACGGAGAAGAATAGGGAAAATATGCAAAGAGCCACACAAATATATGCTAAGTTTTTATTGGATAAGGCCCAACAGAACCTTTTTTTTAAGGGGCAAAAATACTTTACAGAGTCAGGGCGACCTGGTAAACTCCTCGCTAGAGTAATCTCCAATCAACAATCTAAAAAACATATAGATAAGGTCCGATTGAGTGATGGTAGGATAGTCACTTCACAGGGCCCGGTGGAGAAGGCCTTTCTTGACTATTTTGTTGATCTGTATAAAGCGGATTCCAACATTACAGATGATAAGATAGATCTCTATTTAGATAGGATCAAGTTTCCAACTATTACTGAGATCCAAAAGAAAGCACTAGAATTGGAGGTCTCAATTCAGGAACTTGAGGGAGCTATTAAACTATGCTCAACTAACTCCACCCCTGGCTCAGACGGGCTTCCATATGAATTCTATAAGAAATATGAGGACTGCATTCTTCCCAGACTGTTGGAGGTCTTTGCTGAATCATCAGAGGAGGGGATGCTTCCAGACTCAATGATGGAGGCCATAATAATATTAATTCCAAAAAAAGGCAAGGACCCTTTAGATTTAGAATCCTATAGACCAATTTCACTGCTTAATGCAGATGTTAAGCTTCTTGCGAGGGTCCTGGCTACAAGGCTCTCTAGGGTCATTTCCTCCATTGTCCATCCTGATCAGAGCGGCTTTATACAAAATAAGGGTACACACCATAATCTACACCGACTCTTTTCTAATATCCAGGCCCCGGGGGGGACTGCCCGCTCCATCCTGTCATTGGATGCCTCTAAGGCCTTTGACAGGGTGGAGTGGCGCTTCCTCTGGAAGGTTCTTGCTAAGATGGGCTTTGGGGAAAAATTTATACGTATTCTTAGGTTGCTGTATAGATCCCCAAGGGCAAAACTGAGTCTCAATGGAATTCTGAGTAGTAGTATTGATTTAAACAGAGGCACCCGACAGGGTTGCCCACTATCTCCCCTGTTATTCGATATTTATATCGAGCCCCTTGCGTTGGCCATCAGGCAGGATGACCAGATTAAAGGATTTGGTACCCTGGGAACACAGGACCGCATCTCATTATATGCAGATGATGTCCTGTTTTTTATAGACCATACGGAAACCACTCTTCCTAGGATTATTCAAATGGTTAACGCATTTGGTGAGGTATCTGGTCTCCGAATAAACTGGGCAAAAACTGGTCTGCTCCCAATAGATCCCCTGCCACAAAAGGAGGTTCCTGCTACACAGTTGGATATCGTTGATACTATTCAATACTTGGGTTTGACTATATCGCCTCGGGTTGAAAATTTTGTACAACTCAATCTTATCCCCATAATGGTAAAGATCAGAGCTAAAATAGGAATCTGGTTGAAACTTCCCCTATCCAGAGCTGATCGAGTTTCACTAGTTAAAATGGTGATATTACCACAATTTCTTTACGTGCTCAGGAATACACCTATTTGGATACAAGACAAACATTTTAAACTCATGGAAAGAATAATTAATGATCTAATATGGGGAAGAAAGCGAGTGCGAATTAAGCTGGAATACTTGTATAAATCAGTGGAGTGGGGGGGTTTAAATCTCCCCTACTTTAAAGGGTACTTTATTGCAGCCCAGCTATTGAGGTGCTATGAATCAGAGAATAGTGCACTACTGGGGAAGTTGGTAACTAGCCACGCTCATAACAATATTTTTACCTTGTTGGAATCCGGGCTTTTGAAGAGCTACGAGCAAGGCTATAAAGAGACTATAAATCTACTCCTGAAAGTGTGGGGTACAACTAGGACATGGTTGAAGGTTGGGGGTTCACTCATATTTACGCCTCTTTGGCATAATTTCTATTTACAAAGGTTAGATGATATTGCAGCTGACACATTTTGGCAGAAGAATAAAATATTATATATTTCACAGGTAGTTAAAGATAGAGAAATTAAATCTTTTACAGAAATGACACATAATATAAGAAATCTCTCATGGTTTAGGTATTTTCAATTGCGATCTGTACTATCCAGTTTGGACGATAAACGTCTGCTGGATATAGATAATTTATCTTTTCTGAATGATTGGGTAGGGGGTACACCTCTTAGAACTAAGATTTCCAATATATATAAGTTATTAATTAAGGCACGGTTTAGTGATACACAATCACCAGGACAAAAAGCATGGGAAGCGGACTGCCCGCATTTGCGAGTAGAAGGGTGGGAGAATATTTTTGGGAATCTGACTTCAGTATCCCAGAACTTTAACCATGTCCTAATACAATTTTACATTTCCCATAGACTATACATTACCCCCCCTATGGATGAATAAATGCGGGTTGAGAGCCACGTCCAACTGCCCCAAATGTGATACTGTAGGAGCAGACTTCCTCCACATGATTTGGACTTGTCCAGAACTTGTAAAATACTGGAATAGCATTAATAATTGTATTATTCATAAACTAAAAATTCGAATTCCTTTTGAACTACACGTATTCGTGCTTAACGACTTTTCCAAATTAAAAAATCACAAGTATCAAAAGATCTTTCTGAGCAGAATATTGATGTTGGCTAGAGTTTTGATCAGTAGGACCTGGTTTGCTCGATCCACTCCAGATATAAATATATGGATAAATTTAACCGATAAGGTAAAAAACTACGAGGAAATTATATATAAATGGAGGGAAGTTGAGGACCAGTGGAATGGGATTTGGGGTGGCTGGAAGATTGACTAATTGAGGTCATGCTGGGTTGTTTATGGGGGTCCTACTTTGACGCACCACAGATTAGGGGGGAGGGAGGGGAGCGTTTTTTCTAAATGCAACCAAAAGATGAACTGACTATATTTATATTTATTTACATTTGGTTGCGTCACTAAGAATTGAGGGGTTGTGAAAAAATTTGCTGTCAATGTTTTGTAATTTTCCCAATAAATTTTTTTTGGGAAAAAAAATAAAAATAAAAATAAAAATAAAAATAAAAGAAAATGTTCTCACTCTGCTTAAAAATCTCAGGAAAGATATAGATTCGTTAGCGTTAAGAGAATGGAGTTGGTTTGGCAGATTAACCCTTTATAAAATGCTTATACTGCCTAAAGTGCTGTACAAATTTAGGACAGTACCCATCTCTCTACCAAAATACATATTAAAAAACCTCCAAACGCAAGCTAATAACTTTATATGGAACAAACAGAAACCTAGAATCCCATTGCAAGTTATTACAAAAAAGACACAGTTCGGAGGAATATCCCTTCCTAATATAGAAGCTTATCATAACACAAATATGCTGCAGCAATCAATGGACTGGATAAGACATATAAAGGAACCCAAAATTTGGGTAGAAATAGAATCGGAAGCAACTCAAGTAAAAAACTGGACACACCTCATAATGAACTCGGATAAGCTCCCTGAATTTACAAAGAAAATTTTACCCACCGTAAAATACACCACAGAGGCTTGGAACACACAAATCTCCAAACATAAAAAATCACCAAACTTAATTAGGCTCCCTCTGGAAATAATATCATTAAAACATATCATCGTACTCAAAAACATTGAAAACTGGACGTCTAAAGGACTAGTCCACTTAAGACAATTGACTGAAAACAACAGCTTCAAAACATATGAGTCTCTTAAAGAAAAATATAATTTAACGGACTCAGACAGAGACATGTACAAAAATATAAAAACCATTTGGGAAAAATACCCCTCAGCAGAAATAGTATTGCCACAGCAACTGTCGGACCTCTTAAACCACTCTATAAGCGGCTTAACAAAAAACAACTTTAAAAGGATATATGACTACTGCAACAACGATACACTACAAGAAAGTGTATCATATCATAAGAAATGGGAAATGGATCTAAACAGAAATATATCACTTGATAATTGGAAGCGAGCGACACAATGGTTTAAAAAAGCCACTATCTGCACGAATCATAGAGAGCAATTCTTCAAAATGTACAGCAGATGGTATTATACCCCGGTTAAGCTCCACCAGTTCTATAACACTTGCTCGAATTACTGTTGGAGAAAATGCAACCAAAGGGGCACCCTATTACACACCTTTTGGATATGCCCAAAACTTACCAAGCTAAAAAAGGACCTAGAGATCCTAACTAGTATGATAATGGGGAAACCTTTTAAGATAACCCCTGAACTGGTGCTGCTAAACCTGGAAATGGAAAATGTAACCTCGGAAATACAATACCCCCTTACTCACATATGTATAGCATACAGGATGTTGATTGCTAAAAATTGGAAGTCGGACAATATCCCTAACATAAGAAATGTAATTGAGATGGTTTCAAAGAACTACATAAACGAAAAAATCTATGGAATATGTGCGGGGAAAAGCAATTACATAAAACTAAAGTGGGACACCTGGTTAAAACACTTTCCGGAGAATTAACGGAAACTGATATCTTGACGGGAGCCGATCACCCTTAATTTACTGTTATATGTACGTTTATATACAGTTAAGTATTGCAGGTTACATGAGCCTGTAACACTATGTAAGAGCTTATGATAATTTTATGTATCACAAATGACAAAGATCGTTTGTAATAGCAAGTGCTATAATGTTTTTTTTTTGTAGGTTATCTACACTTTACCCTTCTTACCCTTACTCTTCTTAAATTAAAACATATCGAGAAGACGTGATATAGAAATATACCATAATGTGGATGTACTAATGCTTTTCAAACAATATGTAACGGATAATCCTCATATAACTTGTATTTCTTGCATCGAAAGCGATATAATTTTCTGATATCTCTGATATTTCAATAAAAATTACTTTGACTAAAAGAAGAAAAACTGCTACAAGAGGACATCGTTTTAAATTAGAGGGGCAAAGGTTTAAAAGTAATATCAGGAAGTATTACTTTACTGAGAGAGTAGTGGATGCATGGAATAGCCTTCCTGCAGAAGTGGTAGCTGCAAATACAGTGAAGGAGTTTAAGCATGCATGGGATAGGCATAAGTCCATCCTTCATATAAGATAGGGCCAGCAGCTATTCATAGTATTCAGTATATTGGGCAGACTAGATGGGCCAAATGGTTCTTATCTGCCGACACATTCTATGTTTCTATGTTTCTATGGAATTAGTGGTATGTACATTTCTCCAAAGAGTCCCAGGAGCTGTTTTTCTTTTTAACAAGAAAAAACCTGGCCACATGTTGCTCATGCTATTGTTAGCAATCTGTATGGCCTGCAGCACCTCTGGACTTGTCTCCCATTAAGTACATCTGGGAGATCATTAGTCGGCAAATGCAAGAGGAGCGGCCTGGATCTTGATTTATGTGCCAAGTGCATTCCACATGGCAAAACATTTTTCAGACAACCATTAATAACCTCATTGATAGTATGCTATGGTGTGTGAGTGAGTGTATTTTTGTATGCGGCACTTGTACTCTATAATGAGTAAATCAAGATCTTTTGAATATTTAGTTTCCCTTTTTATCATTTGCTAATCTTTAACGGGTCTATCAATCCTGTGGTTTCCAAAGTTCCATGATTTTTCCTTCTTGGTGTTGCAATTTCAATGTAGATTGTATAAATCTCCCGTACATACTAAATGGTAAAACAGTACTTAAAACTGATATGGAAAAGAACTTAGGAATTTTACTTGAAAGTAAACGCAACTGCAGCAACGTCTGAGGGAAATCTAATAACTATGTCAAAATATATCAGGGGTCAGTAGAGAGATCTTTACCATCATGTATTTATTCCCCGGACTGTGACGAGGGGACACCCTGTACGTTTATTTATTATTTTATTATTGGGAAAGCTTAGTAAATAGAGTATGTGAGGGACTGGTCTTGGTTGTTTGATATAGCTTGCTGGCAAGTTCTGCATTACAGAACTCCTACAAGAAAGTCATATTTTTCTGATTAAACAACCAGACAGTTTTTTTTTAGTTTTTTTTTTAGTTTTTTTTTATAAAGATGTTTCTACAGTTCATATGCATATTGGCAGCATCCCAGTACCATGCATTCTGTTACAAACTGTAGCAATTACCCCTTAAAAAAAATATACACTCACCTAAAGAATTATTAGGAACACCACACTAATACGGTGTTGGACCCCCTTTTGCCTTCAGAACTGCCTTAATTCTACGTGGCATTGATTCAACAAGGTGCTGATAGCATTTTTTAGAAATGTTGGCCCATATTGATAGGATAGCATCTTGCAGTTGATGGAGATTTGAGGGATGCACATCCAGGGCACGAAGCTCCTGTTCCACCACATCCCAAAGATGCTCTATTGGGTTAAGATCTGGTGACTGTGGGGGCCATTGTAGTGCAGTAAACTCATTGTCATGTTCAAGAAACCAATTTGAAATGATTCGAGCTTTGTGACATGGTGCATTATCCTGCTGGAAGTAGCCATCAGAGGATGTGTACATGGTGGTCATGAAGGGATGGACATGGTCAGAAACAATGCTCAGGTAGCCCGTGGCATTTAAACGATGGCCAATTGGCACTAAGGGGCCTAAAGTGTGCCCAGAAAACATCATTACACCACCACCACCAGCCTGCACAGTGGTAACAAGGCATGATGGATACATGTTCTCATTCTGTTTACGCCAAATTCAGACTCTACCATTTGAATGTCTCAACAGAAATCGAGACTCATCAGACCAGGCAACATTTTCCAGTCTTCAACAGTCCAATTTTGGTGAGCTTGTGCAAATTGTAGCCTCTTTTTCCTATTTGTAGTGGAGATGAGTGGTACCCGGTGGGGTCTTCTGCTGTTGTAGCCCATCCGCCTCAAGGTTGTGCGTGTTGTGGCTTCACAAATGCTTTGCTGCATACCACGGTTGTAACGAGTGGTTAGAATCAGTCGGCCCATTCTCCTCTGACCTCTAGCATCAACAAGGCATTTTTACCCACAGGACTGCCGCATACTGGATGTTTTTCCCTTTTCACACAATTCTGTGTAAACCCTAGAAATGGTTGTGCGTGAAAATCCCAGTAACTGAGCAGATCTGGCACCAACAACCATACCACGCTCAAAATTGCTTAAATTACCTTTCTTTCCCATTCTGACATTCAGTTTGGAGTTCAGGAGATTGTCTTGACCAGGACCACAACCCTACATGCATTGAAGCGACTCCCATGTGATTGGTTGACTAGATAATCGCATTAATGAGAAATAAAACAGGTGTTCCTAATAATTCTTTAGGTGAGTGTAAAACTACCCTGCATTATTAGTCACTGCATACCGTGCTGCAATAACAGTACTTATATAAAAGTTAACACATTGCATTGCTTAAGACTAATATAGCAGTTTCATTCCTCGAATTGTATTAGCATTTGAAATTTTCAATACCAGTGTGTAGAAGAGGAGGGACATTTAATTGCCCCTCTGTCTTTAAATTACAGAAAAACACTTGCTACCTTGCGAGTACCGTTTAATATGTGTACCCGACTTGTAACTTTTCATTTATAGGCCACATAATAAAATTTATGGTAAATGGAAGAGTGCAAAAAGCCATAACTTGTTATTCAAGAGTCCATCCGGCCAGTAGTAGTAGTAGTAGTAGTAGTAGTAGTAGTAGACCACAGTTTTTCCTTGATTCTGATCACCACATTATTATTGAGGGCAAAGAGGATGATATTATGGCCTGGATGGCTCACTCCTCTCAGTCGGAGTAGGATGATATGGATGAGAGTTGAGCAAATTACTTGAAATTTGGTTCGGGGCAGATTTGTTGAATTTTAAAAAGTACAAATTGTACCCAAATCCAGGGTCAGACTGGCCCACCGGAGTACCAGAGGATCCTCTGGTGGGCCCAAGCTCTGACAATAATAGACCCCTAACAACACAGGCCCCTTAAGGTCCTGTATGCACAGACGGTGGGCCCAAGCGACTTCATTCTGATGCTGCCAAATCGAATATTTTCCAATTGCCCTAAAAGTTGATACATAATACACTCTGGTCTCCTGGAAAGACTTTCGAAGGCTCTAGGATCAGAGAGAGAAAAAAAAATAGATGTAGAGAGGAAAAGACTAGTATGCTACTCTGGGAAAGATATGCAAATTAGATTTCCTACACCTATCTGATTTCAACAGATGTAAGATGTTCCTAATTTCATATATTTTCCCTGAAAACCATTGCCTCCCCAATACTCAGCACATCTACTATGCGTACTAGGCACTCTCCGTAGTTAAAAAGAGCACCACTCAGACAAAACATATACCGTATATTGCCCAGAAACCCAGTATCATACTAGGCTTGCTAAGGGTCATAGCCTTCTTCCTGATCCTCATCGAGGCCCCAAAAAAGCCCTTAACTTGCATTATCAGTTTTTACTGCCCCTTCCTAGTGAAATGCCTTCTTTTTTCCAAAGAAGGGGCAACAAAACCCCACACGCTATGGAAAATACTCAAGAGAGTCTCTCTGTTGATCACTTGTGTGAGAACAGCCAGCATTTGGACTGCCATGAGGAGGAGGTTCAGGGTGAGGTAGGGAACCCCATGCATAGCTGTGTAGATGGTAGTGGTAGGGGCAGTGGCCCTTGGGGAAAATACTGAGCAGGGAATTTCGATGAGAGCCAAGGAACATACAATGACATATCATAGTCTGATAAAAGTGTTGTGGAGGGTCAGGAAGCATATTAGGGTGATAAGGAGGAGGTAACATCAGAGGAGGGGGGTGGAAGCTGCAGCGACAATGAAGAGCAAAGTAAAAGTATGGCCAGAACCTCCCAAAAAACTGCCAGGGACAGATATAAGCCCAGGAACTTGTGATGCCACTGATAATGTGGGCACAGGTTCAAAACATCCAAGAACTAAGCGAAGCTCAGCAGCCACTACCCTTACTATACACAGCTGTCGCTACTACTAATACTACCACAACACAGCCGCACACACACCACATCTACTGTCTTGTCTTTTCCATGCTGTGCTGCTACAGCTGGTTTGACTATTGCTACTATTATTACTCCTACATAACTTACACTTTCCACATCCACACTGTAGTGATGCTGTTCCCAAATAAAAGGGAACATTTTTCCAGACTCATTCAAAACAAGCCACTCTTTCTTCTAAAACTAACACTTGTGCATGTGTACAAGCAGGCATCAACACATAACTTTTGGATGCTTGTGCAGAACAAGCCTCTGTTTCTCATGATGTTAACATGTGTGTATAGATAGCAGAGCAAAACTGAACGCATTAAGGCAACTTAGTACCAACAAGCCACTGTATTTTTCCTATAACACCGTGTGTGTTTAAACACCATCTGTCCCTGATAAGCTAGAAAGTATTTAAAAAAATATATGAAGAAGCACTGCAACGAAGCAGTGGTTTCAAACACACTGTTGACACAGTTAACCATGTGTTTACCCATTTCTGACACTGACCGAATTTCAAGAAGTTCTCTCATCTCTAGCCTGGATGCATTTCTTAATATCAACAATACTACAGCTTATAATTACTGGATTTTGGAAGAAGGATTGTTGATTTATGAAGTTATTCTGATTAATGGATTGGAGTTGGAAAGGGATTTTCTTTCCCTAAAATGAGGAAAATTGGCTTTTTTTTTGCTTCCTCTGGAACTACTTTGCAAGATGAGTTGAACTGGACAGCCTTATGTCTGTTTTTTGTTCAGCCTTACAAATATTATAATGTAAGTGTCATAAAGCAGTGGTCACCGGGGCTGACACATCCTATTCTGCTAAAGTAGGGCAGTATCCTATAAAATATCTCATTGACTTGTTGGAGGTTTGACTCAGTAATCTGGAATGTCAGCAATTACCTGCCTCATATACAGAACATGTCCTCTTTATATCTGCTTTAATTTGTCCAGATCGTGATGAAACCTGCCATGTGCTGCTATTTCCAGAATGCACAGTCAGGATTCCTAGATACATACAGATGGGACATATTCTAGACCTAAGTACATACAAGATAGTTTAAACCAAGGGCCCAAGAATCCCAATGGAAAAAAATAAGAAAAAAGGATAGACCATTTTACTGCTAATATCCCCCCTTTCCAATGTATGAATATATGTGATCTGTGCAATTAAACTGACAGCTTTTACTAAAGCAGTTAAAAACGAAGCTCTCTTAAAATGAAAATTCACTCTTTATCCACACGAGGTCTCAGGATAGCGAATTATACAGGCTCATCTATTTCTGCCAATATCAATATATTTAATTTAAAGACATGAACAGCCATCTAACATTCCCCAGGTGACTACTTGATGCATCGTAGTAAAACCAAATGACTAAAATGTGCAACTCTGCTAAACCTGCATGTTAAACTTGGATAAAAGAGAAGTCACATCAACCATGTAGGAACTTGTAAAGCAATGAAGCAGTTTCCTGATATTTGACAATATCAAGAACCCCTCTCTATCCGTACAACCCTGATCTACAACATGGTCATAGGCATGTTGCTTCATGCTAATAATGGTTGCTGATTCCATGTAATAAATATATGATCTGCTCAGGACTGATGTTACCTATGCAGTAGGTCTGCACCTAGAGGTTGCCTTGGAGGAAGGACGACTGATATAAGTTATCTAAATATTAGGGATGAGAGAAGTTCTTCAAAATTTTATTCGGCTGCTTCCCTGAATTTAACAAAGAAATTCGCTTTGTGACAAATTACTTCATCACGAAGCGCATTTCTTTGTAAGTAGCGGACGCAATGACGGGGAACGGCGATTGCGCCGCCTCGTCATTGGACCCCTCAGATGCCGCGTTCATCGCTGATCGCAGCATATGGCATTCATATTAGGGCCTTTCCGGGGTCAATAATAAAAAAAATATTTTGATCATACCTTATCCATTTGAGTGAAAAGAGCCATCTTGCTTGAAGATGTATTGCGAAATCTTGCATAGTGTGTGATGACGTCATGGGCACAAGATTTTGCGCAGGACTCTTAAGCAAGATGGCCGCGGCAGCCTCTTCACACTCAAATGGATAAGGTAAGTAGGATTTATTTTTATTTTTACCGTCATACCACGAAGCACGAGGAAATTTGGCTAAGCAGAGAATCGAATTTTCACAGAAATTCAGATCGAAGTCCACTTTTTCAACATCGATTCGCTCAACCATTGTAATTATACAAAACAGTGTGCATTCATATGCAAATTCTATACATTTTTACATTATGTTGGTTAGAAACTCACAGTGCAGTGGGGATGACAGGAGGACACTCAGAAAGAGACAAGGGGAAGGCTGCAGAGGACGCTAGATGTGAGAAGTGTGTTCTGAAAACTATAAAATCATACATGACATAAGGTGTGGCCTAATTATTTGTTGGAATTGAATGCAATGTATGCTTATAGACCCAAGATGTAAATCCAGTTCTAGATTTGATTGTCCTGTAGCTTAAAGGACCTTTATTAAAATCCCTTTGTCTTCTAACCTGTGGAAGAATACTTAATGCACCATTGTGGCACTGATTGCACTATCTCCTCTGCACTCACATGACCACCTGGAATGGCTGTGGACTTTTCCGCTAAGGTCCTGGCCAGATGTGCTCCTGAGTCTTCCTGTGTACCACATTTAGATTTTGCAGCTGAACAGTAAAACTCAGGAGCCCATACGCTGGGGACCTCAGCAGAATAGCCCGCAGCCAGTCCAGGTGGTCACAGCAACACAACAGTGGGGTAAGGTAAGTACTGCTGAAACAATCTTGCTTTCACAGGTTAGAAGACCAGAGGGATTTTAGGAAAAGCCCAGAAAACTCCTTTACCCCTTGGGGACACATGACGTACCGGTACGGCATGGTTCCCGAGTCCTTAAGGACCCATGAGGTACCGTTACGTCATGTGTTGTTCCGATCACCGCCGCCCGGCGGGCAGTGATCGGAACAAGGTGCATGCTCAAAATATTGAGCAGGCACCTCGGCTAAATGCGCAGGGGGGGTCATGTGACCCCCCCCATGTCGGCTATCGCCGCAAACCGCAGGTCATTCAGACCTGCGGTTTGCGGCTTTTACCTGGAGCGGCAGTGGTGCCATCGGGTCCCCATGGGGCTGTGGGGGGGACCCGATGGCATGGAGGGCAGCGCGATACCTTCCTGAGACATCTGCGCTGCCCTCCGGTGAAGAGCCTGTGAGATCCAGCCCCCTGGATCTCACAGGCCCCGGAAGCTGTATGAGTAATACACACTGTATTACTCATACAGCCAATGCATTCCAATACAGAAGTATTGGAATGCATTATAAAGAAATGTACCCCCAAAAGTTCAAGTCCCAAAGTGGGACAAAAAATAAAGTGTAAAACTTATATAAATAAAAAAAAGTATACATATTAGGTAATGCCGCATCTGTGACAACCTGGTCTATTAAAATATCACATGATCTAACCTGTCAGATGAATGTTATAAATAACAAAAAACAAAAACGGTGCCAAAACAGCTATTTCTAGTTATCTTGCCTCACAAAAAGCTTAATATAGAGCAACCAAAAATCATATGTACCCTAAACTAGTACCAACAATACTGCCACCCTATCCCATAGTTTCTAAAATGGGGCCACTTTTTTGGAGTTTCTATTCTAGGGGTGCATCAGGGGGGCTTCAAATGGGACATGGTGTAAAAAAAAAACAGTACTGCAAAATCTGCCTTCCAAAAACCATATGGCATTCCTTTCCTTCTGCGCCCTGCCGTGTGCCCGTACAGCTGTTTACGACCACATATGGGGTGTTTCTGTAAACTACAGAATCAGGGCCATAAATATTGAGTTTGGTTTGGCTGTTAACCCTTGTTTTGTAACCGTAAAAAAAATATTAAAATGGAAAATCTGCCCAAAAAGTGAAATTTTGAAATTGTATCTCTATTTTCCATTAATTCTTGTGGAACCCTTTAGGGGTTAACAAAGTTTGTAAAATCAGTTTTGAATATCTTGAGGGGTGTAGTTTCTAAAATGGGGACAGTTTTGGGTGGTTTCTATTATGTAAGCCTCGCAAAGTGACTTCAGACCTGAACTGGTCCCTAAAAATTGGGTTTTTAAAATTTTCTGAAAAATTTCAAGATTTGCTTCTAAACTTCTAAGCCTTGTAACATCCCCAAAAAATAAAATATAATTCCCCAAATGATCCAAACATGAAGTAGAGATATGGGGAATGTAAAGTAATAACTATTTTTGGAGGTATTACTATGTATTATAGAAGTTGAGAAATTGAGACTTGGAAATTTGCATTTTTTTTCAAATTTTTTGTAAATTTTTATTTATTTTTTTATAAATAAAAATGTTAGTTTTTTTTACTTTATTTTACCAGTGTCATGAAGTACAATATGTGACGAAAAAACAATCTCAGAATGGCCTGGATAAGTCAAAAGCGTTTTAAAGTTATCACCACTTAAAGTGACACTGGTCAGATTTGCAAAAAATGGCCAGAAGGTGAAATAGTCCTTAAGGGGTTAAGATCCATTCCATTAGAGTACAGAAATCTGCCCTGGCTACCTTGCATAAAAAAATTATATAGTACATCTCACAATAACGTATTTGATGGTTTGTGCCACTCACCATTTACCTTTTTTTCTACTTGTCCTACAATTTCTCCTTCCCATTTCCCTTCTCTCTTCCCTTTCTTTTCTCTGTTGCTAAGAATACAGTTTTATACATATGACAGAAAAGGTGTTATCTTTAAAAAAATATATATAATTGAATTATCAATTAATCTCATTGCATGGATGACATGTTCCAGTGAGCAATGTAATACATACTCACAAATCACAGGTCAAAAAACCTTCACCCTGGGTTCAGACCTGAGCGTTCTGAAACGAGCGCTCTGTATGCGCGATTGTACTGGCGTTTACAATCGCGCATACAGAGACAAGCGAACGCCCATTGTCGCGCGTTCCTGAAAGTCTATGTACGGGAACGCGCGACAAACGCCCCAAAAAAAGCTCAAGAACTTGTTTGAGCGTCGGGCGTTTTACAGCACGATCGTACGCGCTGTAAAACGCCCAGGTGAGAACCATTCCCATAGGGAAGCATTGGTTTCTCCTTGTTGAGCGTTTTACAGCGCGTAGGAACGCGCTGTAAAACGCTCAGGTGTGAACTTAGGGTCAGTGTCTTATTACCTGATCCAGTTCATAATCATATCAGAATATTCATCTTAAGGGACGGTGAGACTGACATCGTTCACACCTCCCTCATACACTTGAGTAAGGAGGCGTGTAGTCCCGAAATGTCACGTGGAGGGGAGGAGGTGTGAACGATGTCTCTCAGCGCCCCTCATGATGAATGTTCTTATATGAAATGGATCAAGCAATAAAAGACCTTGAAGGTTTTTTCCCCTGTGGTTAGTGAGTATGAAATACATTGCTCACTGGAACATGTCATCCACGTTATGAGGTTAATTGATAATGCAAGTCTGTATTTTTGAAGGATTGCTAATGCTGGAGTGAGCAGAGCTTCTAGCATGGACTTGTGATCTTACAGGTGGCTAAACTACTACTGAGCAATGGGGTTATCCCACAAATTCAGTTCATAGTAAAGTACCAACAGGCTATTAGCATTTTTTTAAACTATTTTGCACTGTTTACACCCCAAAAATATAAAAAAATTTACTTTTATTTTGCCTTCTTCCGTGCTCCCCATCATCATCAATTTACACCCAAAAATATGCATTTTTAACATTTTTTTTTTTTATCTTCTTCCATGCACCCCATCAGCATCACAGCTAATCTGCTCTATTGTGGGCAGGCTGCTGGGCCGTGTCCCGTGAGCCATTTCTCTGTTTTTCTTCATGCAAACTATTTCTTTCATCCTCCCTTGCTCCAGATCAGCTCCAGTCGGTGTCCTCCCCCTTCTGGCAGCTGTAAATATACTACCCATAACTTCCCAGTCAGTCTCTTTGCGACTCTGGCAGCTGCAGGGGCGTACATAGAAATCATTGGGCCCCATAGCAAGAATCTGAATTGGGCCCCCTAACTCTGACCACTACCCACCCCTGGCCCATCCCACTACCTACCCTGGCTCCTCCCCTGCCACACCCCCATTGTATTCCTACTGACCCAGAGAATAAAAGGCACAGGTCAGTTTCGCCTCAAAGGGAACACCGTAGGAACAAAACCCGTAAAATGGTGGAGGAATTGCGTTTTTTTTTTCCAATTTCACCCCATTTGGAATTTTTTGCCTGCTTCCCACTACATTGTATGCCATATGAAATGGTGCCATTAGAAAGTACAACTTGTCCCGCAAATGGATATGTGACCGGAAAAATAAAAAAAGTTATGGTTCAAGGAAGATAGGGAAGAAAAATGAAAATTAAAAAATAAAAAAAAACTCTGGTATCCTGTTAAAGGGGTTATCAAACCTCTATTATGCCCCCCAAAATGCTTGGCCACCGCATACAGATAATACTTATGCTCGGCGGGGTGCAGCCAATAGCAGGCCGTGAAGGAAATGAGCCTCCCTAGCGTCACCCATGATGCTAAGGAGGCTCGTTCCCATTGTGGCCTGCTATTGACTGCCCCCCACATCTCTGGATGTTTTTATTCATGTGATGGGGGGGATGCAGTGGTGGCCATGTGGGCATCAGTGACGCGGGTACCGGGAGCGGGTTAAGTATTACCTGTATGAGGTGCCCTGGCTTTTGGGGGGCATTATAGGGTTTGGATAACCTCTTTAACCTCTTGCTGCTGATGCTTAGTTTACCATGAGAAAAAATTGCCATTTATCATGAATATTGACTTGACTACAGTGGCGGAAATAATTATTTGACCCCTCACTGATTTTGTAAGTTTGTCCAATGACAAAGAAATGAAAAGTCTCAGAACAGTATCATTTCAATGGTAGGTTTATTGTAACAGTGGCAGATAGCACATCAAAAGGAAAATCGAAAAAATAACTTTAAATAAAAGATAGCAACTGATTTGCATTTCATTGAGTGAAATAAGTATTTGAACCCCTACCAACCATTAAGAGTTCTGGCTCCCACAGAGTGGTTAGACACTTCTACTCAATTAGTCACCCTCATTAAGGACACCTGTCTTAACTAGTCACCTGTATAAAAGACACCTGTCCACAGAATCAATCAATCAAGCAGACTCCAAACTCTCCAACATGGGAAAGACCAAAGAGCTGTCCAAGGATGTCAGAGACAAAATTGTAGACCTGCACAAGGCTGGAATGGGCTACAAAACCATTAGCAAGAAGCTGGGAGAGAAGGTGACAACTGTTGGTGCGATTGTTCGAAAATGGAAGGAGCACAAAATGACCATCAATCGACCTCGCTCTGGGGCTCCACGCAAGATCTCACCTCGTGGGGTGTCAATGGTTCTGAGAAAGGTGAAAAAGCATCCTAGAACTACACGGGAGGAGTTAGTTAATGACCTCAAATTAGCAGGGACCACAGTCACCAAGAAAACCATTGGAAACACATTACACCGCAATGGATTAAAATCCTGCAGGGCTCGCAAGGTCCCCCTGCTCAGGAAGGCACATGTGCAGGCCCGTCTGAAGTTTGCCAATGAACACCTGAATGATTCAGAGAGTGACTGGGAGAAGGTGCTGTGGTCTGATGAGACCAAAATAGAGCTCTTTGGCATTAACTCAACTCGCTGTGTTTGGAGGAAGAAAAATGCTGCCTATGACCCCCAAAACACCGTCCCCACCGTCAAGCATGGGGGTGGAAACATTTTGCTTTGGGGGTGTTTTTCTGCTAAGGGCACAGGACAACTTATTCGCATAAACGGGAAAATGGACGGAGCCATGTATCGTGAAATCCTGAGCGACAACCTCCTTCCCTCTGCCAGGAAACTGAAAATGGGTCGTGGATGGGTGTTCCAGCACGACAATGACCCAAAACATACAGCAAAGGCAACAAAGGAGTGGCTCAAGAAGAAGCACATTAAGGTCATGGAGTGGCCTAGTCAGTCTCCGGACCTTAATCCAATCGCAAACCTATGGAGGGAGCTCAAGCTCAGAGTTGCACAGAGACAGCCTCGAAACCTTAGGGATTTAGAGATGATCTGCAAAGAGGAGTGGACCAACATTCCTCCTAAAATGTGCGCAAACTTGGTCATCAATTACAAGAAACGTTTGACCTCTGTGCTTGCAAACAAGGGTTTTTCCACCAAGTATTAAGTCTTTTTTTGTTAGAGGGTTCAAATACTTATTTCACTCAATGAAATGCAAATCAGTTGCTATCTTTTATTTAAAGTTATTTTTTCGATTTTCCTTTTGATGTGCTATCTGCCACTGTTACAATAAACCTACCATTGAAATGATACTGTTCTGAGACTTTTCATTTCTTTGTCATTGGACAAACTTACAAAATCAGTGAGGGGTCAAATAATTATTTCCTCCACTGTATAAGTTGATATTGCTGTCATAACGTGCAAGAAATAAAAGCGTGAACATCATACGTTATACACTAAAAATATGATCTATTACACGTTACACACCAATAATTTTGTTAAACCTTGCACACACCAGTAACTCCACCATATAGTGCCTCTCCCATACACTATGCACAAATAATAACATAATATGCCTATACAGATAAATAATCCTGCTAAGGGTCCATTTAGACGTCCATAGTGTTTTGGGGTCTGCAAATTGCGGACCGCAAAACACTGACGCCGCACATCACCGGCACTTAATAGATCATTCCTATTCTTGTCCGCAGCTGCGGACAAGAATAGGACATGCTCTATTTTGTTCCGGAGCCGCGGACCGGAAGTTTGGGGCAGTGGACATGAAATGCGGACAGCACACTGTGTACTGTTCGCATCTTTTCCAGCCCCATTGAAAATTAATGGGTCTGCACCCGTTCCGCATAATTGCGAAACGGATCCGGACCCATTAAACAGACGTCTGAATGGACCCTTATACAATGTGCACAGATAAAGCCACCATATCCTGCACACAGTGGGACAGGGCTGCTATTAGCAATGTTTTGTCCCATAATTGCCACAGAGTCAGTGCCACTAGGCACTGTTAGAGGTGGCAGATGTCAGGGACACTGCAGTGGTTGGGGAGATTAGAAGCTGCTAGAGGCTCTATGAGGGGAGTGTGTTCTGTCAGAATACTATACCTTATCAGGTACCACTAAATGCACATGCGCAAAACCGGCCAGGACACACTGCGCCTGCGCTCGGAGCCACGGCTGGGTAGGAGAGGGTGTGCACGTGCGGCTATATACTCCCGTCGGCCACACACATCAGGATTACAGCACACGTGCGCACTCAGGGGTAGGTAGATTTGGACCAGAGTATATAGCCGCACGTGCGCACTATCTCCTACCCAGCCGTGGCTCCAGGCGCAGTGTGTCCCGGCTGGTTTCGCGCATGCGCATTAAGTGGGCGCTTCTCCCGCGGCGCTGCTTCAATTTCGACTTATCCGTGGATCTGCGGTTGCGCAGCGCCGCACACCCCCTCCTCCAGCTGATTCTCGTCACTTCAGGTGCGGCCACGTCACCGGAAGTGACAAGGGTATAGCATTCTGATAAGGAATAGTATTCTGACAGAACAGAGTGAACATAAAAGACAAAAGGTGATGGATATGTGTTATTAGAGGGAGGGTAGCAGCAGCTGGCATGGGCTCTTTTATATGAAAGGGGAAAGAAGCAGGTGGCACGGACTCTGATAGATCAGGGGGCAGAAGTTGACAAGGGCTTTGTACTAAGGGATTGGGCACATACAAGTCCAATAGGTGATAGGGGCTCAGTTACTGATGGATGGACAGACACAGATTGGAGAAGGACAAAGGGTTCCATGGGCTTTGTGAGTGGGTGGTGGTGACAAGGAATACAAAAAGTGGCAGGGGCTCTGTTATGAGAAAGGGGCACAGAAGTTTGTACAGGTTCTTTTGGTCACAGAAGGTAGCAAGGAGTCTCTGAGGACTTCAGGGAACATAGTAGATGATAGTGGCTGGAGGCCACAGATGGATGCACCTATTCTGTGGGGACAGTAGTAGAGGGGCATACAAGAGAGGTTCTGTGGGGGCCAGGAGGGAGATAACGGGTAACAGCAGGATAGAGGGAGGTGGCAGGCAGCTAGTGTCCTACCTGAGATTCTTTCCTGCTGCAGTATTTTATTCACGACTGTCATTGGGGGCGTGGCTTCACTGGATGGGGCGTGGCTTCATGGATATGGGCGTGGTCGGTGAAGTTCTGTCTGCTTGAGCCTTACATGGAGGGTCGGGACATCAGCAGTGTGCTTTATTGAGTACAGAATGGGGGGGCGGGGGAGGTTCGGAGGGGGCAAGCAGGGCCCGGCCAGGACTGAACAGAGGACAAGTGGGTGTGCTTCCTCAATGCCCGAAAAACTGTCTGCAGATGTAGGGGGCAGGGCCTTCCATGCGCTCCGGGCCCCCTATGCCACGGGCCCCATAGCAGCTGCGTGGTCTGCCTATATGGTAGGTACGCCACTGGGCAGCTGTATATATAGGCCTCAGCAAATTTTCCCGCAGATTGCTGGATAATTTTTGAATCATGGGGTGTGGAGCAGTAAAAATAAATAATGCTTGCTTGCTCATAAGGCAATCCCCAGAAGCAGTCTCCTCAGTTTGCTGCATATTGCTGTGCTACTGTAGGGGCTCAGGTCCTTTCCTGACAAGCAGCTTAGAAACAATTTGTACAGGATGCTGTTCAGTGAACAGAGGATCACTAATCCTATGGGAATAAGGAACCTGAAGTGGGGACATTGTCCACCAGCACACTGATATACACTAATAACACCAGGTGGCTCCAGTTCTGTAAGTATATACAGTGCCTTGAAAAAGTATTCACACTCCTTGAACTTTTCCAAACTTTTTCACGTTAGACCCACAAACTTAAATGTATTTTATAGGTTTTTTTTGTGATAGATCAAAACAAAATAGCAAACATTTTTGGAGTTACTAGAAAGTGATACATGGTTTTCAAAATGTTTAATAAATAAAACTCTGAAAAGTGTGATGTGCATTTGTATTCAGCCCCCTGTGCTCTAAAACACCTAAATAAAATCCAGTGTGACCAACGGCCTTCAGAAGTCACCTAATTAGTAAACAGAGTCCACCCGTGTGTAATTTATTCTCAGTATAACTACAGCTGTTCTGTGAAGGCCTCAGAGGTTTGTTAGTGAACATTAGTGATCAAGCAGCATCATGAAAACCAAGAAGCACACCAGACAGGTCAGGGATAAAGTTGTAGAGAAATTTAAAGCAGGGTTAGGTTATAAAAATATCCCAAGCTCTGAACATCTCACAGGCAGTGTTCAATCAATTGTCAGAAAATGGAAGGAGTATGGCACAACTGCAAACCTACCAAGACTCGGCTGTCCACCTAAACTGACAGCCCAGGCAAGGACAACACTAATTAGAGAAGCAGCCGAGAGGCCTAATGGAGGAGCTGCAGAGATCCACCCCTCAGGTGGGAGAATTTCTCCACGGAACAACTATTAGTCATGTGCTCCACAAATCTTGCCTTTATATAAGAGTGGCAAGAAGAAAGCCATTTTTGAAAGCAAGCCATAAGAAGTCCCACTTGCAGTTTGCTGCAAGCCATGTAGGGGACATAGCAAACATGTGGAAGAAGGTGCCATCGGCCATATTAGACCAAAGTTGAGCTCTTTGGCTTAAATGAAAAATGCTATGTGTGGCTGAAACCTGCACATTACCCTGAACACATCATTTCCACCGTGAATTACTGACTCCAGGGGCTGAATACAAACGCCCGCCACACTTTACAGATTTTTATTTATTAAAAGTTTTGAAAACCATGTATCATTTTCTTTTCACTTCACATGTACTTGCTACTCTGTGTTGGTCTATCACATAAAATCCCAATAAAATAACATTTAAAATGTAACTGGCAAATATTTAACTAATGTGTAGGGAAAGAGATAGGGAACATTTATCTAATATAATTTAGGGAAATCATTTATTTATAGTACAAAACTTGGGCTGAAATGTCCATTACCGCTAATGCACATTCGTCTTCCTAACACGAAGATGGGCTGGCGTAGGAGCTGCTGGGCGTCTGACCTCACTGCTCCCTCACAATCCGGTGGGAACAGTACAGCAATAACTATAAATTCAATATATATTTATACACTTATGGGATCATTTATCAAACTGGTGTAGAGTAGAACTGGCTTAGTTGCCCAGAGCAACCAATCAGACTCCACATTTCATTTTTGATAGCTCCTTTGGAAAATGAAAGGTGGAATTTGAATCTATATACTATATAAATTATATTAGAAAAATGTTTCCTATCCCTGTCCCTACACATTAGCAAAAAAAAAAAAATTTACAAAATGGCAGTTATACTTTATGAATACGTTTTTTAAGGCACTGTTTATGAACTCTTCAGTTGTTCAATTTTCTTAGCATACTGTATAATACATAAAATGCTGCATTTACTGGTGGGACAACCACTTGATACATCGTAGTACCGTCTTGACATTTTGAGATACTTGAATTCACCTATGTTGATGAGTTGCCAGGATGATGCATCATATATTTTTCACTTACTGTTCTTAGCCAGTTTAGCAATGCACCCTGCAAAGAGCCGGCAGTCCTGTATCCTGAGCGGCTCGCTGCCAGGAGAAAGAGTATATCTAATTAGCACTTTAGCGGAAGATTTATGACCAATATTAAGTGTAATTTGTAAGCATTTTAATAACCACAAGATAACTTTCAGTAAAATTCTCACGTGCAAATTAAATGATGAGATGTATAACTTATTAAATGGTACTAAATATAGCTGTACATGAGAAGAAATATGATATTTTATTTGCATTAGATAGCATTAGAGTATTAGGGCATACTAGTACTATAAAATGTGCGTGGATTTTGTAAAATAATGGCTGGCACGCTGGTCATGCTTTCGGTGGTGCTCAGTGATAGGAATACATCTGTCTCCACATAGAGAAAGTAACGACAGCACTTAAAGGGAACCTGTCACTGGGATTTTGTGTATAGAGCTGAGGACATGGGTTGCTAGATGGCCGCTAGCACATCCGCACTACCCAGTCCTCATAGCTCTGTGTGCTTTTATTGTGTAAAAAAAAAACTGATTTCATACATATGCAAATTAACCTGAGATGAGTCCTGTCCCTGACTCTTCTCTGGGACAGGACTCATCTCAGGTTAATTTGCATATGTATCAAATCTTTTTTTTTATACAATAAAAGCACACAGAGCTATGGGGACTGGGTATTGCGGATGTGCTAGCGGGCATCTAGCAGCCCATGTCTTTTAGCTCTATACACAAAATCCCAGTAACAGGTTCCCTTTAAATTCTCATGCAATAATAAATTTTATTAGTATTTCCAGCAAACACACATGGAGGCCGACACTAATGCTTCTCTCCATCTCTGACCTTGGTCACGGCTAAACAGAGCAATGTGTGGCAGGAGGAGTGCTGGACTGGTCTGGAACAGACCGAGACACTAGTGTTGGAAATGCTAATAAAATAAGTTAAATTATTGCATAGGGATGTGAGTGTTGTGTTACTTGAATGTGGCTTTGTGACCTTTGCTTAACTTTCAATTAGAGATGAGCAAATTTCTTGAAATTAATTTTGGGTCTGATTCAAATGAATTGGTTGGCAGATTAGATTATGTTATGTATGCAACCTCTTTCAAGCTTTTTAATATCAAGAACAATATACACACATGGTGGTATCAGAAAAAAACAATGGCTTGTTTTTAACAAGCTGTCCAAAGATTACCAATTTTTGGGAAGATGCAACAGGTTTGGTGTGATGTTAGAAAATATATACGGTATCTCCACCAGTTCCAGCTCCACAAATACATGTGCCGGTGACAGTGTGGCTGATTTCTGGGAAAGTGAAGAAGCAATCACTTGTTTTTACAAAAGCTGTGAAATAATTCTCCTTTCTTTGGAAACTCCAGCAGCAGTACAGTATGGAACCTGAAAGACAAGGCAGGAATGAGCAGCTATGTAGGGGTAGTACTAGTAGCATTAGGGGCAACTGCAGCAGTAAAGAATGGGGCATGATGGTCAGGCAGACAGCAGCAGTGTCGTCGTTGAGCCAGTGATTAATATCCAGTCTTCACTGTCAGCAATGGCAGATCTATTCATTTACATTAGTTGGAGGTGTGTGAAAATCTTCATGGACCCATGTCTGATTCATTTTCACAAATGTAATGGTGTCTGCACTTGGGGAGAATAATTTTATCAGGTTCCTCAAATACGCCAGGAACACTAGTCTGTGATCAATGGAGGTTTTATAGCCAGGATTAATATTGTAGAACATTTCTGTCAGTGATTTTTTTTATATTATTGGGCTGATAGTTGGCTGATAGAACTCAGAAAATGAGTACTGTAGCTTTAAATATTGATGTCCAGTGCCTCATAAGTACATTACACTGATCGTGTCCTGTCTTTATCAATGAAATCTAACTATATCTATAACTAAAACTATCCCTGTATGACTTTCAACCTGCTGTATTGTGTGTCTAAAGATAAGCTTTATTTGCTGTCTCTTTGCCAGACATCCTGTCACATCAATGTACAAGCTGCAAATACATATGGCTTCCCTGGTTGGGATTTTATATAGCCTATCATTATTCCTGATTGGCTGACTGCAAGTCATCATGGGCAAGCTTGCCAGCCAGGGCCTTGCCCAGTGCCATGTGATCCCCCTCCTTCTTCATCTTTCCTGCCCTGCTGTGCTGTCTTATGAATTGTAAAATGGGGAATGCCATTTTGAGTGATTCAGTCCAATCGAATCCGAATCTCAAAAGTCTCATATTTACTGGAAGCCCAACGTTTTGGGAAATGTGATGCAAATTTTGAATCATTTAGATTGATTCGCTCAAAACCTCTATTTATTTTATCATAGACTTGATATGCTGATAGAATCTGACTAATGTTGCAATGAAGGGGCTGTGGGATTTATGCCAGAAACGCTACCTAAACCTCTACTCAACTTAAAATGAATGGCTCCCTCAATTTCTCTTTCTTGGTATCACAGATGGTGCAGATATTATCTAATGTAATGCATCAATGCCAATATAATAAACACTCGGATATAAAATAAATGAGAAAGATGGTGTCCGGAAGAGACCCAGCCTCCATTCATACATTATAAACACCATTAGCTTATTACATAGCAATGACAACGTCCTAGAAAATCTAAGAACAAAGATCTATCCCAACTAGAGGATCCCGAACACATGGTGGCCAATGAATGCAAGGTTAAGTGTAAAGTAGAATCCCTGATAAATAGACAAATTAGTGAATTACATTAAAGGGGTTCTGCACTTTCATTTAACTGATGATCTATCCTCTGGATAGATCATCAGCTTCTGATCGGCGGGGGTCCGACACCTGGGACCCCCGCCAATCAGCTGTTTGAGAAGGCAGCGGCACTCCAGTAGCGCCGCGGCCTTCTCACTGTTTACCGCCGGCCCACTGACGTCACGACTAGTATCAACTAGCGTCGGCTAAGCTCTGTTCACTTGAATGGAGCTTAGCCCCGCCCACGCTAGTTGATACTAGTCGTGACGTCAGTGGGCCGGCGGCCCGGCGGTAAACAGTGAGAAGGCCAAGGCGCTGCTGGAGCGCCACTGCCTTCTCAAACAGCTGAGGACAGATCATCAGTTAAATGAAAGTGCAGAACCCCTTTAAAGGGAACCTGTCACCGGGATTTTGTGTATAGAGCTGAGGACATGGACTGCTAGATGGCCGCTATCACATCCGCAATACCCAGTTCCCATAGCTCTGTGTGCTTTTATTGTGTATAAAAACTGATTTGATACATATGCAAATTAATTGCATATGTATAAAATCATTGTTACATATAGTTACATAGTTAATACTGTTAAAAAAAGACAAACGACTATCAAGTTCAACCACGGGATAGGTGAGGATGCGAATCCCAGAATAAAAGCACGCAGAGCTATGGGGACTGGGTATTGCGGATGTGCTAGCGGCCATCTAGCAACCCATGTCCTCATCTCTATTCAGTTTTCTCAGACTGTACTTGGAAATCTCTCATTCACTGCAATAGGGTCAATGTGTCAGGAGATTTCTGACATCTGAGACGGCGCACAGCATTCAAAGGAGTAGTGGGGTTTGAGGTCTTCTTCTTGATATGTCAGAATATGTCCCTTCATGTATGACACAATTCTGGCCAAGAAAATAATTTTTATTATTTTTGGTTTCTGATTGTTTCCAGTGCAGTACTTCATGAAGCCTCTAATTTATCAAGGCTCTGCACCACTACAAGATGTGGAGGTGACCTCTCGATGTAATGACACTGACAATGAAGTCACTACTGTTCCACGCAGAAAAGGTTTGGGATTTTATTTTTTCTATTTTTACTTGATATGTGTTGCTAAATGATTTAAAAGGAATATGTCATACGAAAATGACCTATTCTTGAAATCATGTGTTTATGTTAAACATATTTTGAGAGAATTGTTGGTGGGTATTTTTAATTTTCCATGTCAATATCCATGAAAAAAACACATAAAATCCTGCAGTTTTCACACTGGCCACTAAACATAATAATAGGTGTCACTTTTTGGTCTGTACAAATCAGTTTACTGCAGTTATCTGCCTATCATTACAGATAGGATTAGAATGACATATAACATCTATGTGTCTAGATAAGACAAGATCCACCATTCACAACAGGTGATTGTCAGATTTTATCTATTCTTTCCTTGTACAATGACCTCTGCACAGGTCACAGAGCATACCCAGAAAACTCTCACAGAGAAGTCAATGAGGTCTACTCCTGACCATTGTGTCTATGACCTACGAAGACTGCTGTAAAGCATAGCTCTAAATGATGTTAACAGCGGCTCAAGCAAGATGGCTGCCCCCATAATCATATTCAGAAAGTAGAATAAAAAAAATCTACAATCAGAAAACAGAGAATAGAGAAAAAGTATATGTACCGCTATCTGGTTTTATCTAGCAGAAAAAAATGGTGAGACATTTCCTTTAAAGGGAATGTATCATCGATCATGGTATACTATTTAAAGGTGTTGGCCCAGGAACAACCTTTATTCCCTATCCATAAGACAGGTGATAAATGTATGATCACTGGGGTCTGACTATTAAGACCTCACTGATTATAAAAGCCTTAAGTCTTATGTGTTAATTCAACAATAGCGTGTGGGCGTGACCACAGCTCCATCTACTGTATATTAGACTGCAGGGCGTTCCCATCTAAAGGAAAGCAGCAGTAGTCGTACATGCACACTATTGCTCCATTCAAACAGAGGCCTTGGGGCCCCCGTTCTTGTGATCTATGGGGGTCCCAGTGATCAGACACCCAGCAATCAAAAATGTATTACCTAACTTGTGGATACATAATAAATATTACTTGTAGGCCAGACCCTTTAAATTTGCTGTTTTGGGGATAAATATCCTATACAAATGGTATAGAGGATAGGGCGGACTGGGAACTTGAAGTGGCCCTGAAAAAAAATCCTAAAAGTGACCCCATTTTATAGGGGGGTCCAAATTGACAGAAGGTGGGGTAAAACAAACAGGCGGGGTCAGCAATACTATAGAGTAAAATATAGTCCCATAAGAACTATATGCCACAGTGCAGCACAATATATTGCCCCAAAAGCTGTCCCTCTGTGGGGGCCATCAATAGATGCCATTCTCTCTCCTCCTCCTTCAGTTCTCTCTGATTAGGATATGGAGCAGGGGGCTAAGGAGGTGATGTGTGGGCCAGAGCAGTTGAATATAGGAGGGCATGTGGGTTGCTGGTCGGGTACATGAGTACCTGAATCTCACAGAATGAATGACCACTGATAGCTCATTGTGTACCCGGTCAGCAGCAGACTGAGGGCTTGGGTGGCCGTCTTTGCATCAGCCCACTGAGAAATTTCTCTGTAATGTTTATGACCAATCCACCCCTGTGTAGAGGTGTTTTTATTTCCTTCTTATAAGACTATACACATAAAGAAATTCTGAAACATTACATTTTTGCCATTGAACACTGGAGCACACAAGATAAGCTTTTCTGTTTTCTGCAGATCACTTTTTGGCTTTACTGTGCAGACTGTGTAAGGTTCATCACAGTCATCACATTATAATTAGAGGAAAGAAATGAAATGACAGCTTTACTGTACTAAATGAAGAGGGTTTGTCCTGACTCTTGACATTTCTGCTTTAGTAAATACTTAAGATATAGCTAACATTATTTTGACACCAGTTGTGCCAAGATGGTCACTTTAATTTCATTTGTTGTATTATTGCAATGTGAGTTTTATTTTGTTGTTGTTTTTTATCGCATTAACATATTAAGTCAGTCAAAGTAATGGTGTATATTCCCTATGACTTTACATTTCTGGAGCATTTTTTCTTAGAGCTCTATAATGTACTGTTCCTCTACTATTCCTCCTAGAAAAGGATGGTAACCTACTTGTCAATTCAAAAACTTCTAGAAGGAATAACAAAGGAATGGCACAATGAAGAAAGGATGCTCAAGACCTAGACCAAGACCTAGATAAGGCAAACTAAAAACACTATACAATAAATGCACAGATAAAACTTTATATGCAACTTCCTGCCTATGGCAGGTCACTGAGGGAAGTGCTGCACTCCATACTTATGAAGACTGTTTTACTTTATGTATTTTTGTCTATTATTTTTTAATCATTGCAGTAGTCCTAAAGCAGATACAGCCCACTGCACTGTCTATGGGTACACCTAGCCTTCCTGCTACCTGAGGCAAAAATTGAAAGGGCGCCCCATTCCCCATACCAAATTCTCAATCTAACCCTTCCCTCCAGCCCTACTGTTTAAGACATACTTGGAAAACATTACTTACAGCGCTATAAAACATTCAGGGTAATACAGCAGCACATACCTCTTACATCTAATGACGTCTCCTCTGATGTATGGACTCCTTCCTTATCTTCTCCATTTGGACCAGACCGCCATGAGCCGTTTCTTGTCTCTGCAGAGTTTGACAAACATATCAGTTTCCTTTTTTTACATCATCCTCCACCTTCTAAACATCCCAACCTGCCACACACAATACTGTGCTCCACAATACTATACTGCAGAAACAGATAATCCCCCTGAGAAAACTAGTTCTCCCTAAAAGTATTAGTACCACGCAGATGATGCCCTGCACCCAGGAAATAGTGTCCCTGACACTAATAGTGTCGTAAACATATTGTCCTACACTGATACTGTGCCGGGGTGCCCTCCACAGTAATAGTGCTCCCAAAAGTCCCACCAATAGTAATAATTGTCTGGCAGAGTGCAATTAATGTTAACAGTGCCTCCAATAGTAGTGCCCATACTAGTAATCATGTTCCGCATAGTCCCCCAGTAGTAATAAAGCCCACCACAATGCCCCTCAGTAGCCATAATTACCCTTATAACATGTGCCATTGCAAAAATAATGTGTGCCAGTACAAAAAAAATACTGATTCTATGTTCCAGTACAAAAATGTCCCCTTATATTGTACCCCATTTTAGTTCCCCCAGTAGTTCCACCAGTAGAAACAATGTCCCCACAGTGCCCTCCTTATAGTGTGTGCCAGTACAAAAATGCCCCATTTTAGGACGATGATACAGGTGAATATAGAGAGGTGAGCACTTCCTAGTTGTCACTGCCTAAGACAATCAGCTCACCTCACCACGTTGGCGGTGCAGCCTTAGCACTATCTATACATATGAATGAAGGAAATTTGTGTCACCGAGTATGGTTGTCACTGGGAAAGATTTTAAAAACACAATGCAGCTACAACATTGACCCCAAGGACGCAGAGATTTTCATTTTTTTTCCATTTTTCACTACCTGCTTTCCCGGAGCCATAAGGCTGGTTCACACGGGCGTTGCGGGAAAAGATACGGGTGCGTTGCAGGAACATGCGTGATTTTTCCCCGCGAGTGCAAAGCGTTTTAATGCATTTTGCACTCGCGTGAGAAAAATCTGCATGTTTGGTACCCAGACCCGGACCCGGACTTCTTCACAGAAGTTCGGGTTTGGGTTCAGTATTCTGTAATTTTTATTATTTTCCCTTATAACATGGTGATAAGGGAAAATAATAGCATTCTTTAATACAGAATGCTTAGTAGAAGGTCAATTGAGGGTTAAAAAATTAACTCACCTCCTCCAATTGATCGCGTAGCTGCCAGTCTCCTGTTCTTTCTTCAGGACCTGTGGTGACGTCACTGAGCTCGTCACATGGTCCATCACCATGGTGATGGATCATGTGATGTATTATGTCAGGCATGTCCAAAGTGCGGGCCTCCAGCTGTTGCAAAACTACAACTCCCAGCATGCCTGGATAGCTTACAGCTATTGGGGCATGCTGGGAGTTGTAGTTTTGCAACAGCTGGAGGGCCGCACTTTGGACATGCCTGTATTATGTGATGAGCACAGTGATGTCACCACAGGTCCTTTGACAGGTCCTGAAGAAAGAACAGGAGACCGGCAGCTACGCGATCAATTGGAGGAGGTGAGTACATTTTTTAAATATATTTTTTAACCCTCAATTGACCTTCTACTAAGCATTATGTATTAAAGAATGCTATTATTTTCATGTTATAAGGGGAAATAATACAGTGAATAGACTTTTATCCTAGCAACCATGCGTGAAAAACGCACAATATAGAGCTTGCTGCGATTTTCACGCAACGCACAGGTGATGCGTGAAAATCAATGCTCATGTGCACAGCCCCATAGAAATAAATGGGTCCGTATTCAGTGCGGGTGCAATGCGTTCACCTCACGCATTGCACCACCCGCGCGGAAAACTTGCCCATGCGAAAGGAGCCTAACTTTTTTATTTTTCCATTCACAAAGCTGTTTTAGGGCTTATTTTTTGTTGGTCAAGTTGTATTTTGTAATGGCACCATTTAATAGTATTAATTTATTCTCAAAGCCCGATTACAGCCATACCACATCTGGATGTCAGGGTGTCCGTTCATTAATAAAAAAAATCTTTCATCATAAATCATCCTTTACATAATATGGTTTTAGTATCTTTCAGAATAAACACAGAAAACTTCTTGTTGGAAGTGCAGGTGGAAAGCAGACAAGAATGGCTCCTCACTTGTCATGAAAGATGGAACGCAGATTGGGGAACCCATGTATGTAGACACTTGGGATACATCAGGTAAAAAACTTTGTCCGAAAGTAATTTTTCAACCACTCCTGTACTTACTCTTAACATGGGTAAATTTTTTAAAAGGATGCGCCAATCCTTAATCGGATCTGATTCTGCCAAGAAATTTGGTTCAGGTACGAATCGATTCTATTTGAATTGAAAGTGCTTTAGATCTCTGAAAATCTCTCTCGCTCTCGCCTCTCTTTCCTCTCTCTCATAATTCTCCCAAATCAAATCTCAAGAAATTCTGACAATTTTTGGGAAAAATTCATGACATATTTAAATTCCAACTAATCGATTTGCTTATCTCTATAATCAATATCAGATTGGCGTAGGTCTAACTTCCAGCACCCCCACAATCAGCTTCGTTATAGAAGCTCTGGCACCGGAACTGCACAGCTTCTGGGGTGCTGGGAGTCAGACCCCCTCCAACCTGACATTAAAAGGTAGGTCATCATTACCTTGGCCCCAGAAAATCTCTTTAACCCTAAGTTCACACTTGCGCGTTTTACAGCGCATTCGAACGCGCTGTAAAACGCATAACCGATGCAAACCAATGCTTCCCTATGGGACTGGTTCACATTTTCGCGTTTTACAGCGCGTTCGAACGCGCTGAAAAACGCCCGACGCATAAACAAGTTCTTGAGCTTCTTTGGGGCGTTTTGTCGCGCGTTCCCGTACATAGACTTTCGGGAACGCGCGACAATGGGCGTTCGCTTGTCTCTGTATGCGCGATTGCAAACGCCCGTACAATCGCGCATACAGAGCGCTCCTTTCAGAACGCTCAGGTGTGAACCCAGGGTAAATGATGAAGCACAAGTTTAGTTTGGCACATCCTGCTAGACATTTTCCTGGATTGAAGTTTAGGTCAGTCTTGGACTGTCCCTTTATTGTGCCCATATTAGGACAATGATATATTCCAAATTTGCTTGCTGTTTTTTTTTTTTTTATCAAACTTGCCACCAATCCTTACCTTGTCACTACACTACTTAGCTGAGAGCTGTCATCTAACCTGCCATCACAGGACCACCACCCCTGTCATCACTCAAACCTCAGGAAATCCATTTATATGTCAGACTCCTGACAAATGTATAAAATGCAGAAATGATAAAGAGACATCAGGAAATGCATACATTACTGTATTTTCAAAGGGGTCTGTTTGTAGCAGTCTAGTTTATTTGATTATGGAATTTTAGGTCTTCTTTGGCTGCCAACTTGGATCTCAACTTCATATCTGAATTATGTTACCTCCTAAGACTTGTTTCTGATGTTGTACGATATACCGTAAAGTTCATAACCGAGTTAAAATCTAACTCCCTGAATTGTCTCTTGTAGGTTGGTGCATCACAAGGCTGTGAATCTGACATCCAACCATTTAAATCACAGTCAAGAATTTGTTCAGGTCCCGCTTGGTCAAACTACTGGACCTGAGCATATGTGGCAAACCAGGTAAGTCAGGAGACTAAGGCCTCTTCACACTGGCGTGTGCGGCCCGTAGTCGTGCTGCGGCCCGCAAAATGCTGGCCGCAATGCACGAGCACAGTCCGTGGGGCAGCCGCAGCGGATCGCGGACCCATTCACTTGAATGGGTCCGTGATCCCGCTGTTGCGCAAAAAGATAGGACATGTTCTATCTTTTTGCGGAACGGAAGTACGGGACGAAACCCCACGGAAGCATTCTGTAGTGCGTCCGTAGGGTTCCGTTCCGTGGTTCCGTACCGCACCATTCCGCATCTCCAGATTTGTGGACCCATTCAAGTGAATGGGTCCGCATCTGTGACACGGAATGCCCACGGAACACGCCAGTGTGAAAGAGGCCTAACGGAAAGCATAGATCACTGTACAAAAGCAAAGTAAAAGCAAACTATTACTACATACATGATAATAAGTAATACTGGATATTTTCACGGGCTGTCAGGCGTGGTTTACATACTATCCACATATACAGTATTCTTTAACAGAGGCCTTTTCTCCATAGGTCTCTTCTTACGACATTAGTTTGGGAAGTTTTTTTAGTGAATTGCCTCTTTATGATTGTGAAGTATTTATCACATTTGGTACACTTTGTGCCAGCTTTTTATTTCCACCTTTCACTTTGCAGACGAGGATGTCTTTCTGGACGAATTGTTACATTAAAATGTTCCGGTGAGTTGTAAATGTGAAATATTTAAAGACCTATTTTATGCATATTCTAGCAGAGTTCTGTAGCACAGCCCGTTCCTATTGTAGTAAAGGAAATTCATTGCACTGTCGTATTCACCTAAATGGGGCTTGTAGAAATCCATGCAGATACATACAGAATCAGATATGGAATGGAATCTGAACCTCTTGTGAATTCACCCATACAGTTTAATACCGTAAAAGATAGAACGTCCTATTATTGACCGCAAATCACGTTCCGTGGCTCCATTCAAGTCAATGGGTCCACAAAAAAAAACGCAAATGCATCCGTATGTCTTCCGTATCCACTCTTTTTACTATGTAATTACTGTATACTGTATATGCCATACGGAAAAACAGAACGAAAGCGGAAACAAAAAAACGGAACAAGGGATCCGTGAAAAACGGACCGCAAAACACTGAAATAGCCATACGGTAGTGTGAAAGAGGCCTAAAGAGGTTGTCTTATCTGGGGCATTGATGGCATATGACTAGAAGTCCCAGAGCAGTGCACCATGCCAGAGCAGCCACCTCCCCATTCACCTGTCTGGGACAACGATGGGCTATTTTCAGAGAGTGAGTTGAGATTGGCTGCAGTGTTTTGTGGCAGTTTCTTATGTAGTTTATTGAACCAAAACCAGGAGTAGAAGGCCTTCTCTTAGGCCTCTTTCACACGGGCGAGTTTTCCGCGCGGGTGCAATGCGTGAGGTGAACTCATTGCACCCGCACTGAATCCGGACCCATTCATTTCTATGGGGCTGTGCACACGAGCAATGATTTTCACACATCACTTGTGCGTTGCATGAAAATCGCAGCATGCTCTATATTGTGCGTTTTCCTCCCAACAAAGGCCCCATTGAAGTGAATGGGGCTTGCGTGAAAATTGCAAGCATCCGCAAGCAAGTGAGGATGCGGTGCGATTTTCACGCACGGTTGCTAAGATGACAGTCTATTCACTGTATTAGTTTCCCTTATAACATGGTTATAAGGGAAAATAATAGCATTCTTTAATACAGAATGCTTAGTAGAAGGTCAATTGAGGGTTAAAAAATAAAAAAAATTAACTCACCTCTGATCTCTTCTTACTTCTTTAATCATGAGCTGTCGGCTAAAGGACCTGTGGTGACGTCACATCACATGGTCCAATCACAAGGTCCATCACCGTGGTGATGGACCATGTGATGAGCTCAGTGACATCACCACAGGTCGTGAAGAAAGAACAGGAGACCGCCAGCTACGCTCAATTGGAGTAGGTGAGTTAATTTATTTTTTAACCCTCAATTGACCTTGTACTAAGCATTCTGTATTAAAGAATGCTATTATTTTCCCTTATAACCATGTTATAAGGGAAAATAATTACATCTACACAACACCGAACCCAAACCTGAACTTCAGTGAAGAAGTTCGGGTCTGGGTACCACATTCAGTTTTTTATCAAAACGCATTGCACCCGCGCGATAAAAACTGAACAACGGAACGCAATCGCAGTCAAAACTGACTACAATTGGGTACTTACTCGCGCGGGTTTGCCGCAATGCACCCGGGACGCATCTGGACCTAATCCGGACACGCTCGTCTGCAAGGGGCCTTATACTTCTCATTCCTTCTGGCCCAAAAAGGTGCATGAAGAACTACTACAAAAACTGCAGCTTATTTCCAGAAAAAAAGCTATCTGTGAAACCGCCCACCACAACGATGAAAGCATTGGGTTTACTTTTAAAGCCTTTTCTTTAGGGCAGTTTCTCAATACATTATTTTTTTTTTATTACTGTATGTTTTTATTACTTTTCTATTTATTTTTATTAGCAAAAAATCCTGTGGCCAGATGTTACATGCAGGCTTATAGGATGGAAATTATGAAATGTCCTACAAACATGTTTTATTGTTTTGTAGTGTCATTTTCCTAGTGTTTTTTTTTTCCTCCGTGTTTTTTTTTTTTTTCCCAATCTCGGCATGCTCTGGGTGTGGCATTTTTTTCCCATAGACCTCTCTATACGAAAAAAAGTGTCTGAAAAAAATTCTACCCCAAAAACGCTTGTAAAAAAATTGCATGAAAAAACAAAAACAAAGAAAAAGATGTAGTGTGGCAAGAACCTAAATACATTTGATGAAAAAAGGGTCTACTGTTTTTCCTGAAACAGCACCACTTATGTTGCTCAGTCACTTTCAAGTGAATGGAGCTGAGCTGCAATACTAGACATAGTCCATGGACCAGAGTGGCGCTGTTTCTGGTAAAAGATGCTTACCGTTGTTTGTACACTCAGAAGACCAGCAGCTCACAAACAGCGGGTCCGCAATATACGGGCTCCAGCCGTGTGCACTCCCATTCACTTGACTGGGTCCGCAATCTGCGAGATACGGAACGGTGTGGAGTGGAGGCACAGAGCAGATGGAAGCACTACGGAGCTCTTCAATGGGATTTCAGTCCGTGCCTTCGCACCACAAAAAGGTAGAACGTTCTATTTTTCTCTGGTGCAGACTCATTCTTGAGGATCATGGATCCATTCAAGTGAATGGGTCCGCATCCGCAAATGGGGGGCACTCGGCCGGTGCCCATGCATTGCGGACCACTAGTTGCTCATGTGCATGAGCCCTAAATCTTTTGATTTCACAGAATGCTTCCATGATTTTGTTTCTTAAAGCAGAATACCATTTTACCCTTACTTCTGCAGAATGTGGATCCCGTTACAAATCTTCGAGAATAATTGGAGGACGTGATGTGGCCTTGGGTCGTTGGCCATGGCAAGTCAGCCTGTACGTACACAACAAGCATGTCTGTGGTGGCTCCATCATAGCGCAACAATGGATCGTAACCGCAGCACACTGTGTGCACAAGTAAGTCTTGGTGAATCACTGTTACTGCCACACTACATTTTTCCTGGATTTTTTTTATTGCATTTAAAATGTTTTTGCTTTTGGGGGAAGTGCATAATATTTTTCTGCAGTTTTTTACCTATAGGGAAAATGCTTGAAAATAAATCCCATACCTACAGCATGCTGTTATTTAAATAAAAATGCCAAGTGGCAAAAAACCAACAGGATGCTATAAAAAAAAAAGACCACACAAAAGAACTATAATTTGCTTCTGGCCAACATGCAGTGTTTTTCATTGTAAAAAAAACACAATGAAAAACAGTGCAAAAAGATATGATGATTTGGGAAACAGCCTTAGGCCTCCTGCACACGACCGTATGGCTTTTTCAGTGTTTTGCGGTCCGTTTTTCACGGATCCGTTGTTCTGTTTTTTGTTTCCGTTGTGTTTCCGTTTCTGTTCCGTTTTTCCGTATGGCATATACAGTATACAGTAATTACATAGATAAAATTGGTCTGGGCACAAAATTTTCCATAGATGGTTCAGCAAAAAACGGAACGGAAACAGAAGACATACGGATTGCATTCCGTATGTGTTCCGTTTTTTTTGTCTGACCCATTGACTTGAATGGAGCCACGGAACGTGATTTGCGGCCAATAATAGGACATGTTCTATCTTTAAACAGAACAGAAATACGGAAACGGAATGCATACGGAGTATATTCCGTTTTTTTGCGGAACCATTGAAATGAATGGTTCCGTATACGAATCGTATACGGAACGCAAAAAACGCTCAGTAAACGGGGGGGGAAAAACGGTTGTGTGCAGGAGGCCTTAGGCCGAGTTTACATCACCGTTTAGCTTTCTGTTCTCCTGATCTGTCAGAAGCATAGAAAAAAAATGATTGTTATTTTGAGCATTCGTTATGATTAGTTTGCGTCAGTTTTGTGTCACTTCTTTGAGAGATCAGTTATTTTTGACAGGAGAAAAAGTCCTGCAAAAAGTACCGTACCTTTTCTCTTCTCAAAAATAACTGATCTCTGACAGAAGTGACACAAACTGATGTAAACGGATAATAACTGATGCTTAAAATTACAGATCATTTTTTTTATTTTTTATGTTCTCTTCTTCTGACGGATCGGAAGAACAGAAAGCTAAATGGTCATATGAACTCAACCTTATCTAAATATTGATTAAGCTGGATATATACTACAGATTTTGGGCATCCGTTTTTTTTGCTTCCGTTGTGGTTCCGTTTTCCGTATGGCATATACAGTATACAGTAATTACATTGAAAAAATTGGGCTGGGCATAACATTTTCAATAGATGGTTCCGCAAAAAACGGAACGGATACGGAAGACATATGGATGCATTTCCGTATGTGTTCCGTTTTTTTTGCGGACCCATTGACTTGAATGGAGCCACGGACCGTGATTTGCGGCCAAATATAGGACATGTTCTATCTTTCAACGGAACGGAAATACGGAAACGGAATGCATACGGAACACATTCCGTTTTTTTTGCGGAACCATTCAAATGAATGGTTCCGTATACGGACCGTATACGGAACGCAAAAAACGGACCGCAAAACAGAAAAAAAAAAACGGTAGTGTGAAAGAGGCCTTAAAAAGCCATTTTAGGCCAATTTAGACCATTTGCATCTACAGTACATACACATGCTGACCAATGACAAAAATTAACAAGTTCATGTGCCATGTGGGATTTGGTTGTTACCCAGGATGTAGTTGAAAAGTCTTCCATGCTACATGACAGGCAGGGGCGTAGCTAAAGGCTCATGGGCCCTGGTGCAAGAGTTCAGTATGGGCCCCTCTTTCCTTCAGTGCTTTGTGGCCAGGGGCAGGGAAACACATTGTCACGCCCTGGCCTGTGAGTGATCTGAGAAGATCTGTCAGACTTGCTGCACGTGAATCTATCTGACAGATTGCTTTGTTGTGGCTTTGTTCAGGATCCCACCCCCTCGCAGGTTCTGCTCATTAGTTAGTTAGTGATGCTATTTATACCTGCCTCTCACTACAGCCCTTGCGGTTTATAGTTTCTCCTGGAGTTCTCTGCTGGTGTTTGATGGATCTCCTGCTCCCAATTCGTCTTCAGTTAAGTCCTCCTTGCTTCCCTACTGTTGTTTGTACTGGCTAGGCCTTATGTAGACGCTGGTTCCTTCATCTTGTGCAAGAAACCGGTTGTCTTTTTGCCTGCTTCCTAGCTGAGGGTTTGTGTCAGTTGCAGCAGGGCTTAGGTTCGAGTGCATGAACACTTCTAGCTTCGAGATTTGTTCATGTTGGTAGCAGTCAGGGAAAGGCTCAGGGATTGTCAGGAGGTGACCTTTCCCTGTTCCCTAGCTGTGGGGCCTAGCCTGCTGTTTTGTTTAATTTTGTTGTTTGGTTTGCTTTCCTTCCCTCACCTTCCATGACGCACATAGCCTTTGTGCTGCCTGATGCAAAGATTGTAACCCACCTCCCTCCCTCCATGACAACCCCCTTCCCTCCAGCCAGAGGTGTAACTTGACCTGCGTGCACTTTCTATAATAGCAGTGTCTTCTAATGTGGCACAAGGGTCTTTGGGCCCCCTCAGGCTCCTCAGCCCAGTAGCCACTACTACCTCTGCACCCCCTATAGCTACTCCCCTGATGACAGGTCTGTATCTCTAGGCCACAGATCACATCACAAATTGATCAGTGATTTGTTGTTTTAACTTATTGCGATGTCATCCAAGACAACAACCATCACAGTCAGACCAACTATGAACACAGCCAAGAAAACAGCCATCTGAAATTCTAGGCTGACCGTAGATGGTTCTGTTAGATGACCCAGCCCATCAGTTCATCAAGAAATAGTCTGTGTATGAACAGAATTGCTTCTAGTCACACTTTGAAATTTTCTAACATATTAAAAGCTGTCTACAGAAAGACCATGGTTTTCATTTTCTCATATAAGGAAAGGATGAAGTTAGCAACTCATCCACCTATAATGACATCTTATACAGGTTCAAAAAATTTTGAGTACCGTGTAGTTTTTGGTATGAGATCATGCTCATTATGAGAACAGTTAGGCCTCATGCACACGTGTGCACCCCGCACCAATTCACTTGAATGGGTCCGCAATTCCGGAGATGTGGAACGGCGTCACAGAACGGAACACCGGAAGCACTACAGAGTGCTTTCGTGTTTCTTTCTGTGGTTCTGCACCGCAAAAAAAATGACATGTCATATTTTTTTTACAATGCGGACATACCACGGACCCATTCAAGTTGAATGGGTCCGGCCCGCTGCTCGGATGTTGCCTGTGCATTGGGGCCGCAATTGTGGTCCCCAATGCACGGAACGGCCGTGTGCATGAGGCCTCAAGATAATTTTTCATGGAAATGTTGTGGAATGGATTTTTTTTAGTGCAGAGATGTGAAAAATCAATATCAGATTACAGTAGTGGGAAAGTGGATGAGTATAACAAATCTCATCCATATGCTGCTGCATTTTTCTGCACAGAAATTGACCTGCAGTGAAAAATTTTCAATCCACAGTTTGGCAATTTATGCTATGGAAAAAGCAAGGATTTGTTGAAAATTTTCCTTATTGACTTCAGTTGGGAAGTTATTATCTGTCATTAAATCCTAGTATTGTGAACTTTTGCTGTGGATTAACATGCAAAATCTGCAAGTGTGGGAAATTGTGTAAAAAAACTGTATTCTCACCTTACCAATCTTCTGTCTCTCCCAAGCCAAGGCATTCATGGTCCAGAAGCTGACTTTAGTATAAATGGGTTTTCTGAGACCAGGAGACCTTTTCATATGTTCAGGCAGAATGCATGGGTTAAACAAAAAAAACTCACCTGTTACTGGCGCTCCACTTCCACTTTCTCCTCTGCTTCTGGTCCTCAATGGATCTGAAGTGGGAACCCCACCAATCACAAGAATGAGGTGCCAGAATCCCTGAAGTGTGCTGAATGGTGGTCACACATGTATGTTGCCACTCCATTCAACTGTATGAGACTGTTGAAGAGAAGCTAAAGGTACAGTGCTCCAGCAGTCCCATATAGTTGACTGGAGCGGCAGAGCACATGTGTGACCACCTGTTCACCTACCACGGGGACTCTGGCACCTCCTTCTTATGATCGGTGGGGGTCCGAGCAGTAGGACCTCCATTGATCAGATATTTATTCCCTATGCTGTGGATAGGAGATATATTTTTATGGTGGATTATCCCTTTAAAAAAGAGACTGCTTAAAAAACTGTGTATGTGTGTGTGTGTATGTATATATATATAACATAGAAATAAAATTAAATGATTAATTATTTCATGTGTCATTGTTGAGTGATCCTCTTAAGTTACAGGTCTCCTCAGCTGTCCAGTTGGTCCGTCCTTTCGGGCATGGTCAGTCACTCTGCTGTAAGACAACAAGCATCTTCATCGGCAGTGGAGAAAATCATCTATCACCAGAAGTATGATGCCCGGACCCATGATTATGACATTGCATTAATGAAACTGGAGAAACCGATAAATTATTCAGGTTGATTTTGTTATTATTTTTGCAATATAATTTCATCAGTTACCAGCCGGAATGAATGAAATAGGTTGCAAAGTCTTCCTTCTCTTTTTACTAGTTTTCTTGAAACGCCAGTGGTGTTTAGATAAGACTTCATGCACGTGGCCGTGTCTGTATTATATCCTGCAAAAAAACAGAGCCACAAAATGTGAATGTGAACCCAAACTGCAAAGTTCGGGTCTGTAACGAACTTTTCGAGTTCGGATACCCGAACCCGAACTTTGCCGGAAGAGTTTGGATTCAAGTTCAGTGTTAGGGCATTTAATAAAGCTTTTGAAAGGCTGCAGGGCAGCCAATTAACAAGCTTTTAAGCTGTGGGTACTTAGAAGCCATCACACCCATGCCTAGTAATGGCATGGCTGTGATTGGCCGGTGCATCATGTGACCCAGCCTCCATATAAGCTGGATCACATGTAGCACCATCATCAGCTATGAGTAGTGCAGGGACAGGAAGCAGGCAGCTGAAGCGACGGAGAGAGTTAGCAATCTGGCTATTTGTTTTGCGGGTGACCTATAATGATTTTTTTGCGGGTGCAATACACCAACTTTGCACCCCTGACACAGAAATATAATAATAAATCTGGCTGTTAATTCTGAGGGTGACCTATAGCAACTTTCTGTGGGTGCAATGCACCATCTTTGTACCCTTGACATAAAAATATAATAGTTAATCCGTCTGTTAGTTCGGTGGGTGACATATGCTCATTTTTGGTGTGAGATACACGTGCACTTTATACGTGACAGGGAAATTAATATAGTTAACCTGACTGTTAGTTCAGCCGGTGACCTATAACAATTTTGGGTGTGAGATATACGTGCATTGCATATGTGACAGAGAAATTAATATAGTTAATCCGTCTGTTAGTTCGGTGGGTGACATATACCCATTTTTGGTGTGAGATACACGTGCACCTTATACGTGACAGGGAAATTGATATAGTTAATCTGACAGTTAGATCGGCTGGTAACATATACCCATTTTTGGACACACCTTCTCATTCAAAGAGTTTTCTTTATTTTCATGACTATGAAAATTGTAGATTCACACTGAAGGCATCAAAACTATGAATTAACACATGTGGAATTATATACATAACAAAAAAGTGTGACACAACTGAAAATATGTCATATTCTAGGTTCTTCAAAGTAGCCACCTTTTGCTTTGATTACTGCTTTGCATTACTCTTGGCATTCTCTTGATGAGCTTCAAGAGGTAGTCACCTGAAATGGTCTTCCAACAGTCTTGAAGGAGTTCCCAGAGATGCTTAGCACTTGTTGGCCCTTTTGCCTTCACTCTGCGGTCCAGCTCACCCCAAACCATCTCGATTGGGTTCAGGTCCGGTGACTGTGGAGGCCAGGTCATCTGGCGCAGCACCCCATCACTCTCCTTCATCTTCAAATAGCCCTTAGACAGCCTGGAGGTGTGTTTGGGGTCATTGTCCTGTTGAAAAATAAATGATGGTCCAACTAAACGCAAACCGGATGGAATAGCATGCCGCTGCAAGATACTGTGGTAGCCATGCTGGTTCAGTATGCCTTCAATTTTGAATAAATCCCCAACAGTGTCACCAGCAAAGCACCCCCACACCATCACACCTCCTCCTCCATGCTTCACGGTGGGAACCAGGCATGTAGAGTCCATTCGTTCACCTTTTCTGTGTCGCACAAAGACCCGGTGGTTGGAACCAAAGATCTCAAATTTGGACTCATCAGACCAAAGCACAGATTTCCACTGGTCTAATGTCCATTTCTTGTGTTCTTTAGCCCAAACAAGTCTCTTCTGCTTGTTGCCTGTCCTTAGCAGTGGTTTCCTAGCAGATATTCTACCATGAAGGCTTGATTCACATAGTCTCCTCTTAACAGTTGTTCTAGAGATGTGTCTGCTGCTAGAACTCTGTGTGGCATTGACCTGGTCTCTAATCTGAGCTGCTGTTAACCTGCGATTTCTGAGGCTGGTGACTCGGATGAACTTATCCTCCGCAGCAGAGGTGACTCTTGGTCTTCCTTTCCTGGGGCGGTCCACATGTGAGCCAGTTTGTTTGTAGCGCTTGATGGTTTTTGTGACTGCACTTGGGGACACTTTCAAAGTTTCCCCAATTTTTCGGACTGACTGACCTTCATTTTTTAAAGTAATGATGGCCACTCGTTTTTCTTTACTTAGCTGTTTTTTTTCTTGCCATAATACAAATTCTAACAGTCTATTCAGTAGGACTATCAGCTGTGTATCCACCTGACTTCTCCACAACGCAACGGATGGTCCTAACCCCATTTATAATAAGGCAAGAAATCCCACTTATTAAACCTGACAGGGCACACCTGTGAAGTGAAAACTATTTCAGGTGACTACCTCTTGAAGCTCATCAAGAGAATGCCAAGAGTTTGCAAAGCAGTAATCAAAGCAAAAGGTGGCTACTTTGAAGAACCTTGAATATTTTCAGTTGTTTCACACTTTTTTGTTATGTATATAATTCCACATGTGTTAATTCATAGTTTTGATGCCTTCAGTGTGAATCTACAATTTTCATAGTCATGAAAATAAAGAAAACTCTTTGAATGAGAAGGTGTCCAAACTTTTGGTCTGTACTGTAGTTAATCTGTCTTTTAGTTCAGTGGGTGACATATTCCCATTTTTGGTGTGAGATACACGTGCACTTTATACGTGACAGGGAAATTGATATAGTTAATCTGACAGTTAGATCGGCTAGTAAAATATACCCATTTTTGGTGTGAGATACACTTGCACTGCATATGTGACAGAGAAATTAATATAATTAATCTGTCTGTTAGTTCGGTGGGTGACATATTCAAATTTATGGTGTGAGGTAAACCTGCACCGCATACGTGACAGGGAAATTAATATAGTTAATCTGTCTATTAGTTCGGTGGGTGACCTCAAGGAATGAGGAGAGCATCAAATAACGGATGTGGCCCTGGTCATGGTGCTCCTGTTGCAGGGAGAGGACGAGGTCAATCTGTGTCAACTACAAGCCCAAATGAAACACCTTCCTCAGGTGCACGTAGGCGACAGGACGTTCAGCGTCATTTTGTAGGCCCGAATACTGGTGTACGAATGGTGAGGCCAGAATAAGTAGAGGAGTTAGTAGATTGGATGGCTGACAGTGCCTCTGTTCCTTCACATTATCTCCCACCCGGTCCCCTGCTGAAACCGCAAAGTTGGCACCTGCAGCCCATGGGCATCTGTCTTTCACCTCCCCCACTTGCAAATCAGCCAAGTCATGCAGCAGTCTCTTATGCTTTTTGACAACTCTGCTGGTGGGGTTTCCGTGGGCCAGCCACCTAGCCCTGCCCCGGAAGTGGAAGAGATTAAGTGCACTGATTCCCAACCACTATGTTTCAGGATGTGGAGATGGGAGGACCATCGCAGCACATCTCTGATGATGACGAAACACGGGTGCCAACTGCTGCGGCTTTCGGCCGAGTGCAGACCGGCAATTAGGGCAGGGGTGAAGAGTGGGTGGAAGATGATGTGGAGGATGATGAGGTCCTAGACCCCACATGAAATCAAGGTCATGCGAGTGACGTGTGCAGTTCTGAGGAAGAGGTGGTGGTCACACAGCCCCAGCCGAACAGCAAAAGAGGGAGCAGGGTGCAAAAGCAGAGTGGCCGTCCCCAGCCAGTATGCCTGCTACTGCCCACCGCACCCAGGGACTGAGCACACCAAGGCCAGCTCCAAGGAGTTCCTTGGCATGGCAGTTCTTCAGACAATGTACTGATGACAAGACACGAGTGGTTTGTATGCGGTGCAATCAGAGCCTGAATCGAGGCATACATGTTCTAAACCTGAGCACCATCCGCATGACCAGGCATCTAAATGCAAAGAACGAGCTGCAGTGGAGTAGACACCTTAAAAACCACAAAAGATCTCAGGCACCTCTTGCTCCCTCTTCTGCTGCAGTCTCAGGCTCTTCCTCCCCCCCCCCCCCGAAGTGAAGGTGCCACCCCGCAAACAGAGGATGTGGCAGCAACACCACCACCTCCACCTGCGTCACCCAGCATGTCCACACTGTATCATGGAAACGTTCAGCTGTCCATCCCCCCAAACACTGAATGCCAGCATTTCTAAATTCCTGGCCTTTAAAATGCCATCATTCCATCTGGTGGAGACAGAGACTTTTAAAAGCCTTATGGCGGTGGTTGTCCCATAGTACGTGGTTCCCAGCCACCACTACTTTTCCAGGCGACCCATCCCTGCCCTGCACAACCAAGTGGCAGACAAAATCAGGTGTGAACTGCACAACGCCATCTGTGGCAAGGTCCATATAACTACCGATACGTGGACCAGTAAGCACGGTCAGGGATGTTATATCTCCCTACCTGCACACTGGGTAAATGCTGTGGCGGCTGGACCTGAGACTGATAGCAGTTTAACGCATGTCCTACCGCCATCGAGGATTGCAGGACATTTCTCTTTGCCTTCTGTTGCTTCCTCCTCCTACTCTGCTTCTTCCTCTACCACCTCCTCATCCGGTCAGCGCAACACCTTCACCACCAACTTCAGCACAGCCATGGGCAAACGACAGCAGGCTGTTTTGAAACTCATCCGTTTGGGGAAAAAGCCCCACACTTCGCAGGAGCTGTGGACAGGGGCAGATTAAGTGCATGATAGGCCCAGGGCTGTCTCACCAACTTGGGGGCCCCCCCCCCCGCCCCCCATTTTAGTTTAGTTTTAGTTTTTTTTGTATGAAGAGGCTGCGGTGCTTCAGGAGCGCCACAGTCTCTTCTTAGGCCATATGACATCTGCAGACAAAAAAAAATATCCCAAATTGGGTCCTACTCCTAAACTGAAAAATGTGGTCGCCAAATTTAAAATACATATAATTATAATAAAAAAGACATGGAGGAGAATACAGCACCACATGCCTCTTACGTCCAGTGACATTTCCTGTCATGTAGACCTTCTCTTTCCTCTTCTCCTCCGTTTGACCCAGACCACCATGGCAAATTCTTTCAGCCGCATCTCGTCTCTACAGTTTGTAACAGACATGTTAGATTTCTCAATTTTTCCATCAACCTCCTCATCCTTGTGTCCCCACAGTGTCATCCTGCCACCCCCAATACTGTGCCCGTTTTGCTCCCCAATGTCCAAGGTACTATACTGCTTACAAAATAGTGACTCAGACATAATTGGAGTCATTTATCAAACTGGTGTAAAGTAGAACTGGATTTCCAAAAGAGCTGTCAAATATGAAAGGTGGAATCTGATTGGTTGCTATGGGCAACTAAGCCAGTTATACTTTACACCAGTTTGATAAATTACCCCAAATGTTCCTATAGTGTCCACAGCAGTTATAATGTCCCCTAGAGTGCCCCGAGTAATAATACCACCCTCTATTGTGCTCCAGGCAATAATCCCTGTATAGTGTCCCCAGAAATAATAGAATTGCCCCTACAGTGCCTCCCCAATAGCAACACCCCCATATAGTAATTTCCACCACACTGCCCCCACATAGTAATCCCCTCATAGTAATTTTCCCCCACACAGTAATTTCCCCCAAACTGCCCCCATATAGTAGTTTGCCCCCACACAGTAATTTCCCCTACATAGTAATTTGCCCCACACTGCCCCTACATAGTAATTTCCACCACACTGCCCCCACATAGTAATTTCCCCCACACTGCCCCCACATAGTAATTTCCCCCACATAGCAATTTCCCCACACTGTCCCCACATAGAAATTACCCCACACTGCCCCCACACAATAGTTTCCCCCACATAGTAATTTTTCCCCACACTGTCCCCACATAGCAATTTCCACACACTGTCCCCACATAGCAATTTCCCCCACACAATAGTTTCCCCCCACACTGCCCCCACATAGTAATTTGCCCCCACATAGTAATTTCCACCACACTGCCCCCACACTGTCCCCACATAGCAATTTCCCCACATAGAAATTACCCCACACTGCCCCCACACAATAGTTTCCCCCACATAGTAATTTGTCCCCACATAGCAATTTCCCCACACTGTCCCCACATAGAAATAACCCCACACTGTCGACACATAGCAATTACCCCACACTGCCCCCACACAATCGTTTCCACCACACTGCCCCCATATAGTAATTTGCCCCAACATAGTAGTCCCTCCAATAATAACACAGCCCCATATAGTAATTTGCCCCCACACTGCCCCAACATAGTAATTTGCCCCCATATAGTAGTCCGGGTCCCTCCCATAATAATTTTCCCCCACACTGCCCCCATATAGTAATTTGCCCCCACATAGTAATTTGCCTCCACATAGTAGTCCCTCCCAATGCCATAATAATTTAGCCCCACACAGCCCCCACATTCCCCCTCCCATGTACTCGAGGTCTCGACTCTTCCCTAATATGTCCTCCTCTGTGTGTCGTCCTCCACATGTCCCCCAAAGTAGGCACATGAAATAAAAAATAAAAAAATGAAAAGCTAAATACTCACCGTCCAGGGCAGGCACGCAGGCTCGCAGACGAAGGTTCAAGGCGGGATGAGGCAGGCGTGCACACGTCAATGTGCTGTGTCCAGGCACAGGCGCGTGATGACATCATCACGCATGCCTGCGCCTGGATTTCCCTACCGCATAGGCCTCAGGCCTACTAGGCCTGAAGCCTATGGCGGTGATAGGCGACGGGACAGGGAGCTATGCTCTGCCGTGCCCCGCCGCAGTATGTGGGCGTTCAGGTCGGCGTTGGGCCCCCCAGCGGCGCTGGGCCTGGGGCTGCCGACCCGAACGTCCCTATTGTAATCCGCCAACTGGCTGTGGACGGGCATGGAACAACAGACAGTGGTTGGTGCTGTTGAGCCTCAAGCCTGGACTGGTTGTGTGCGATAATGGGCAAAATCTCGTAGCAGCTCTGGGGCTAGCCGGTTTGACGCACATCCCTTGCCTGGCGCATGGGCTGAATTTGGTGGTGCAGAGGTTCCTTAAAAATTACCCCGATATGTCAGAGCTGCAGACTGTCTGTGCACGCTTTCAGCGTTTTCACCCTGCTGCTGCTCGCCTGACTGCACTGCAATGTAACTTCAGCCTTCCCGCTTGCCGCCTCATATGCAACATACCCACAAGGTGAAACTCCACCTTGCACATGCTGGAGAGACTGTGCGAGCAGCAGCAGGCGATTGTGGAGTTTCAGCTGCAGTCGCACAGGTGAGTCGCTCTGCGGAACAGCACCACTTCACCACCAACAACAGGGCCTCCGTGCGGGACGTGTGTGCCGCTGTTTCAAGTACCCCACCAACATGGCCAGTGCCATGGTAGTCCTCAGCGTTACTATTCCACTTCTATGTTTCCTTGAAAAACCGCTTTGGGCGATGATGGAAAATGATGTGCCACAGGAGGAAGAGGAGGAGGAAGAAAGATCATTTCCACGGTTATCAGGCCAGTCATTTACAAGTGGCTCAGAGGGTGGGTTCCTGCACCAACAGAGGCCAGGTACACAATTATCCAGCCAGGGCACAGTTCTGGAGGAGGAGGATGATGAGGAGGAGGAACCGTGTTCACAGCATGGTGGCACCCAAAGCAGCTTATGGTCATCAATGGGTCGTGGCTGGGGGGATACAAAGGACACAGACAATACACCTCCCACAGAGGACAGCTTATCATGACTCTGGGCAGCCTGGCACACATGAGCGACTACATGCTGCAGTGCCTGCGCAATGACTGCCAAGTTGCCCACATTGTAACCAGTGCTGATTACTGGGTCGCCACCCTGCTGGATCCCCGCTACAAGGACAACGTGCTGTTCTTAATTCTGTCGCTAAAGCTCGATCGGAAGATGCGCGAGTACAAGCGCATGCTGGTAGATGCACTGCTGATGGCATTCACACCTGACAGCGGGGGCTCAGTGGAAGCACAAGGCAAAAGCAGAGAAGTAGGAGGAAGAAGTGGCCAACGCAGATTGGGCACTGCCAGCACCTTAAAAGGGAGAGTTAGCATGGCCGAAATGTGGAAAAGCTTTGTCAGCACACTACAACAACCAGCACCACCAGCTGATGCGGAATGTCTTAGCAGGAGGCAGCATTTAAGCAACATGGTGGAACAGTAAGTGTGCACACGCCTACATGTACTGACTGATGGGTCTGCCCCATTCAACATCTGGGTCTCCAAATTGGGAACATTACCTGAGCTTGCCCTTTACACCTTGGAGGTGCTGGCATGCCCTGCAGCCAGTGTATTGTCTGAATGTGTGTTTAGCATGGCAGGGGGCGTTATCACAGACAAGCGCAGCCGCCTGTTCACAGCCAACGTGGAGAAGTGTAACACCCCAGAGGTGCATTACCACCTTTGCACCCAGCCACTATCTCCTATAGTTAACATAATATCATCATATGTATTTATTTCTAGACCCTGCAAAATGTGTATTCATATTTATTGTTATGTAACTGTTAAAGTGTAATATGCCTGGTTCACCAACAGATGGCAGCATTAATGGCAGAGATATTTTACCTAGAATGGAAACCTTCATTCCATTCTAGCTCTCTCTCTAGGGGGGGAGGAGTTTAGCCAGTTAGAAGTCAATCTAGCCTACCCCTTCTAGGGGAGAGGTCGAGAACAGAGTACCCCCTGCTAGGGGAAGGCTGTATCCAAGCCAGCCAGAGAACCTTAAGCTCTGCTGGATCAGGAGGCCAAACCAAAGAGCCTCAAAATCCAGGAAGAAAGTTCCCTGGACCAAGACAAGGCTACAGACCAGACCAGATCTGTTATGCAGGAGTTCTAGAATGAAATATAGCACTTCGATTGAAATATAGGCCAGTTTGTAGCCGGAAAACTGGAGTAAATGATGACAGATCTGCCAGGGTCGATGGACACTAGTCCGAGCTAAATAAATCTCTTCCATTGTCACATTTTAAGTCACGCTTCTTTCTTCTCAGCCATGCTCCTTTCTCGGGCACAGCATGAAAAGTGCCTAAAACCCCAAGGAATACACACCAAGAATTTGCATTAGTAAATCTGCCCCACATTTTCTCAAATTATCTGCTTCGTGTCAGTGAATAGAACTATTTTTTGTTTACATTTAAGATCCTTAGGCTGAAAATTTCGCCTGGTCTTGTCTAGCTAGCATGGGTGCATGGTTTGTTAGTTGCATAAGCTGTCTCTTCTAATGAGCACTGCATTGCACAGTGATAAATGCTGTGAATACCAAGGACTTACCATAGTAGTCATTACAGGTGTGGGAAAGCGAGAAAAAAATTCCAAAATTCCAGGTTTATGTGTTTTGTCCCTACGGCATTCTCTATGCGGTAAAAATGACCTGTGCCCTTCATTCTCTGGGTCAGTACAATTACAAAGATATCATATTTGTATAGGTTGTCGTGCTTTAGTTTTTTTTGCCATTTAGATGCTATAACCATGGCATCTAAAGGATTAAATGTATACATTCTTACCAGTCGCAGACATTAGCCCTGGCCTCTATTGTTTGAAACTGCAGAGACCTACACGTTTTGAGGTCCCCGCTCGAGAAGGCCCTGGGAGCCTAAGCACTCTCGTGCCTAGGGTATTTTGTATTGCCCTCATTGTACAACCTTCACAGTAGTTTTGTACAGATGTGTGCCCCCTCACAGTAGTTATGCCCTCTCTGTGCACCTTTCACAGTTGCAATGCCCTCTTTGGCCCCCTTCACAGTAATAATCCCCATTGTGCCCCCTTCACAGTAATAATGCCCATTTTGCCTCTTCATAGTAATAATGCCCATTATGCCCCCTTAATAGTAGTGATGCCCACTGTGCCCCCTCCATAGTAGAAATTCCCATTGTGCCCCCTTCACAGTAATGATGCCCACTGAACCCACTTCACAGTAATAATGCCCACTGTGCCCCTTTCATTGTAGTAATGCCTTATGGCTCTGTGCCCCTCCATAGTAAAAATGCCCTTTGTGCCCCCTTCACATTAGTAATGCCCTCTGTGTCTCCTCCATAGTAGGAATGCCCTCTGTGCCCCCAGACCCTAGCTGTTTGAAGAGAGGGCAGCGCTCATATGAGAGCTGCTTTCTCTGTTCTGTTCACCTGCTCGCTGTAGCATTTGCAGTGATGAGCTGGTAAACAGAGCAGAGAAGGCAGCGCTCATACAAAGAAAAAAGCGGACACCCCCTTTAAAGACATGCTTGGAAAACATTAGGGTCATACAGCTCCATATACCTCTTACATACAGTGACTTCTCTTCTCTGATGTAGATATTCTCTTTCCTCTTCTTCTCCTGTTGGTGACTTCTTTCAGCCGCGCCTCGTCTCTGCAGAGTTTAACAAACAGACCTTTTACTTTCCTACTTTTCCATCATCCTCCCACCTTCTCAACACTCCATCCTGCCACCCCTAATTCTGTGTCCACTGTGCTCCCCAATACTTTCATGCAGACACAGTCCTCCTGAAAATACTGGTACCACACAGATAGTGCGTCAGTACAAAAACAACCCTTTATATTGTGCGCTAGTATTTAAAAAAAACTACCTTCCTTTCAGAAGACCTCAGTTTTAAACCTAAGATTAGACCCCCCATTAGACCTCCATGTAAGACCCCAACCCAATATCAGATCTCGGATAAGACCCCCCATATAAGACCCCCATTAAACCTCCAGACCCACATATCAGACCTCAGACCAGACCCCCATATCAGATCTCCAGACCCCCAGTCAGACCTCTAGACCACTTCAGACCCCCATTAGACCTCTCCAGACCCCCCATTAGACCTCCATATTAGACCTCAGATCAGACTGTAAAATAATAAAGTAACTTACCTCTCTTGTCACCACTCTCCCTGTCATGGCTGTCTCCCCTTCTCAGGACCGGCGCTGCAGTCATCTGACCTCCTGCAGCGTCACGTCAGAGTGCGCTCTGTACGTCCTGATGCTGCAGGCAGCCAGGACACAGCAATGCGGGCCCTGAGAAGAGCGAGCAGGAGGAGGGGTAAGTACTGTACAGCGCTCACAGCGCTTCTCTCCCCATTCTCCTGCAGACTAGTGAGCGCATCCATTATGCCCTGCATCTTATAAAGGGAAAAGCAATGAGCGCTACCATCTGTATTGATGGAAGCGCTCATTGCTTCTGTTCATGCGTTCGTGCGTTGCATTCCGGACCCTGCAGAGGATCTCAAAACCGGGGCAATACGCTTTCATTTTTCCCCCATTCATTATCAATAGGGACAAAACAGAACAAACCAGATCAGAATTAGGATGCCTTCCGTTCCGGTTTAACCGTGGCAAGCTGCGGTTTTGTGTCTGGTCTGTGAAACTCAACAAACTGGATCCGGCATGAAAATCAATGTAAGTCAATGGTGCCGGATCAGTTTTTTTTCAGTAACAAAAAAAAAAGGGATCCGGCACCCATTGACTTACAGTGATTTTAATGCAGGATACAGTTCGTTCAATTTCTACTGTATTTAATAAAACCAGACCCAGACTAAACTTATGCATCCGATTGTATTAAATGAAACGGAAGCATTTTATTAAGGTTTTGATCTCAAAACCTGTATAAAAAAAAACTCTAATGTGAAAGTAGTCTCATGCACACAACCTTATGTATTTATTTTGCGGTCCACAAAAAACGGATACGCAAAAAATAAGGATGACATCCGTGTGCATTCCGTATTTTGCAGGAGTTGTATTGTGGACATGTTCTATTTTTTTGCTGAACGGAAATACAGACATACGGAAACGGAATGCACATGGGGTCATTTCAGCTTTTTTTGCGGATCCATTGACATGAATGGTTCTGCATATGGTTCGCAAAAAAAACTGAACAGACACAGGAACAAAATACATTTGTGTGCATGAGCCCTAAGTCTGTCATAGACTTGTATAATTGTATACAGTTTAAATGCAAGTATATTGGAATGAATAAGCAGTTTTTCCAGACATAAACAAGTCTTCAGACATAAACAGGGCTAAAGCGCACACTGCAGCATAAATCACAATACAAGTTAACCCTTCAATATGCAATAAAGTAGGGAGATGATGGATTTGCATGGTAGCAACAGGGGCAAATGTCCACAAATGTACAGTCGTGGCCAAAAGTTTAGAGAATTACATAAATATTGAAAATTTGAAAAGTTGCTGCTTAAGTTTTTATAATAGCAATTTGCATATACTCCAGAATGTTATGAAGAGTGATCAGATGAATTGCATAGTCCTTCTTTGCCATGAAAATTAACTTAATCCGAAAAAAAACTTTCCACTGCATTTCATTGCTGTCATTAAAGGACCTGCTGAGATCATTTCAGTAATCATCTTGTTAACTCAGGTGAGAATGTTGACGAGCACAAAGCTGGAGATCATTATGTCAGCCTGATTGGGTTAAAATGGCAGACTTGACCTGATAAAAGGAGGGTGATGCTTGAAATCATTGTTCTTCCATTGTTAACCATGGTGACCTGCAAAGAAACGCGTGCATAAAACTTGCTTCACAGGCAAGGATATTGTGGCTACTAAGATTGCACCTCAATCAACAATTTATAGGATCATCAAGAACTTCAAGGAAAGAGGTTCAATTCTTGTTAAGAAGGCTTCAGGGCGTCCAAGAAAGTCCAGCAAGTGCCAGGATCGTCTCCTAAAGAGGATTCAGCTGCAGATCGAAGTGCCACCAGTGCAGAGCTTGCTCAGGAATGGCAGCAGGCAGGTGTGAGCGCATCTGCACGCACAGTGAGGCAAAGACTTTTGGAAAATGGCCTGGTGTCAAGAAGGACAGCAAAGAAGCCACTTCTCTCCCAAAAAAATCAGGGACAGATTGATCTTCTGCAGACAATATGGTGAATGGACTGCTGAGGACTGGGGCAAAGTCATATTCTCCGATGAAGCCTCTTTCCGATTGTTTGGGGCATCAGGAAAAAGGCTTGTCCGGAGAAGAAAAGGTGAGCGCTACCATCAGTCCTATGTCATGCAAACAGTAAGGCCTCTTTCACACGAGCGTGGCGTGTGAGGGCCCGATAAGATGCGGGTGCGTTGCGGTAAAATGCACAATTTTTCTACGCAAGTGCAAAGCGTTTTAATGCATTTTGCACCCGCGTGAGAAAAATCGCCATGTTTGGTACCCTGACCCAAACCCGGACTTCATCAATGAAGTTCAGGTTTGGGTTAGGTGTTGTGTAGATCTTATTATTTTCCCTTATAACATTGTTATAAGGGAACATAATAGCATTATTAATACAGAATGCAAAGTAAATTAGGGATGGAGGGGTTAAAAAAAAAAAAGTTAACTTACCTGCTCCATAGCTGCCGGTCTCTGTTCTATCTTCAGGACCTGGCAAAAGACCTGTGGTGACGTCACTATGGTCCAATCACGTGGTTCATCACCATGGTGAGGGACCATGTGATTAGATCATGTGATGTGACGTCACCACAGGTCCTTAGCTGGCAGCTCAACATTACAGAAGAAGACAGAGACTACGCGATCAAGTGGACTCGGTGAGTTAATTATTTTTTTTATTTTTAACCCCTCCATCACTATTTTACTTTGCATTCTGTATTCAGAATGCTATAATTTTCCCTTATAACCATGTTATAAGGGAAAATAATACAGATCGGGTCCCCAGCCCGATCGTCACCTAGCAACCATGGGGCTTGCGATTTTCACGCAGCCCCATTCACTTCTATGGGGTCTGCGTTGCGTGAAAAACGCTGAATATAGAGCATGCTGCGATTTTTCACGCAACGCACAAGTGATGCGTGAAAATCACAGCTCATGTGCACAGCCCCATAGTATTCCGCATTGCACCCGCGTGGAATACTAGCCCGTGTGAAAGGGGCCTAAAGCATCCTGAGTCTATTCATGTGTGGGGTTGCTTTTCATCCAAGAGAGTGGGCTCACTCACAATTTTGCTCACAAACACAGCCATGAATAAAGAATGGTACCAAAACACCCTCCAACAGCAACTTCTTCCAACAATCCAACAACAGTTTGGTGAAGAACAATGCATTTTCCAGCATGATGGAGCATCGTGCCATAAGGCAAGTGATAACTAAATGGCTCGGGGACCAAAACGTTGACATTTTGGGTCCATGGCCTCGAAACTCCCCAGATCCTAATCCCATTGAGAACTTGTGGTCAATCCTCAAGAGGCGGATGGACAAACAAAAACTCACTAATTCTGACAAACTCCAAGAAGTGATTATGAAAGAATGGGTTGCTATCAGTCAGGAATTGGCCCAGAAGTTGATTGACAGCATGCCCAGTCGAGTTGCAGAGGCCCTGAAAAAGAAGGGCCAACACTGCAAATACTGATTCTTTGCATAAATGTCATGTAATTGTCGATAAAAGCCTTTAAAACGTATGAAGTGCGTGTACCGTATATACTCGAGTATAAGATGAGTTTTTTGGCACATATTTTTGTGCTCAAAAAGCCCCCTCGTCTTATACTCGAGTCTAGGTCTTGATTGCGAAAATTCGCAAAAAAATCGCATTCAAATTTTCGCATAAAAATTTGCATGAACTGGTATTTTTCCAAAAATCAAATATTCGCTTTAGTTGGTTTTTGTACTGTTAAAGTTATTGTTGATACCATATTGTTTTTCTTTGAAATAAATATTCAAAAACCTTTAACCTACTGATGCCTCAATTAATGTAATTTTATTGGTACGGTATCTTTTTTTATTTTTGAAATTTACCAGTAGCTGCTGCATTTCCCATCCTAGTCTTATACTCGAGTCAATCATTTTTCCCATTTTTTGGGGGGTAAAATTAGGGGCCTCGGCTTATATTCGGGTCGGCTTATACTCGAGTATATACGGTAATTATATTTCACTACATCACAGAAACAACTGAAACAAAGATCTAAAAGCAGTTTAGCAGCAAACTTTGTGAAAACTAATATTTGTGTCATTCTCAAAACTTTTGGCCACGACTGTACATAGACTAAAGTACCCCTGCTCCAGGGCACTAAACAGGTATTAATTAGTCAGTAATTATAAATCCCTATGTATCTTTGTACTTTTTTAGGCCTCATGCACAAAACCGTATGTATTTTGCGGTCCGCAAAAAAACGGATCCACAAAAAATACAGATGACGTCCGTGTGCATTCCGTATTTTGCCGAAAATAAAATACGATCATGTGCATGAGGCCTTAAGCTGTTGTTCTACATTAGAGCTATGGGTATTCTATATCCTTTTTGCAGTATATATTGCTTATGTTTCTAACCCTTTTTGTGGATGACTCTTGCAATTGACTACCATGATTTTCCTCAGACAGCATTCGCCCTGTGTGCCTACCACAATATGAACAAGATCTCCCTGCAGGCTCCGAGTGCTGGGTTTCAGGCTGGGGATATACTCATCCTGACAACAGTGAGTATTGCCAATATATATTGTGAAAAAACTGCCATTAAAATACAGTGTCAATAACCTAAAACCTCCACAAAGCTGCACCAGAAAATAAAGCAGGCTGTGAAGGCAGAATTCATGATAAAAATGTTTAATGCACATTTTTTGTTCAGCTCCTATCTAGATCTACTGTAGGTGGTTCCATGGTTACAGACTGCATATAAAAGGTTCATTGACACAACCGTATCCATTTTTGTGGACTGAATTAGATCAGAATGTCCTTCCCTATGATATAAATGCCTATTCTTGTCTGCAAAAACTAACAAGAATAGGACACGCTCTATCTTTTTTGCAGGTTCGTAGAACAGCAGTGCGGATGAGGACAACACATGGTGTGCTGTATACATCTTTTGTGGCCCCATTGAAATGAATGGATCTGCATCTAATCCGAAAAATTGCGGAAAAGATGCCTACAGAAAAGTACGGTCGTGTAAATGGGCCCAAACCCAGTGTAGGCTGACCCTGTACTGCCTTCCATCTGCCCCTGCCAAGTTAGAGACAGATGAAATGTAACATCTTTAGGGCACATGACGTACCGGTACGTCATGTTGTCCTGGTACTGTCATGCCCTGCTCTGACTATGTGCAGAGGTCGGCCAGAATAGCAGCACATGTGTGTTTGTTTTGGAGTCGTGCTGGATCCGCCTCCCATCAGGTGCACTGGTTGGGGTCATTAGTTTAAATGGCTCTCAATTCAAGTGCTCTGAGCGGGTTATAGAAATCAGTCTGGCCTTGGAAGCAAGGAAGAAAGGTTGTCTGTTCCAGCTCAGATAAGATAAGTGTAGTTTCAGTTTTTGTTGTTTGCTGTCTAAGTTGTGTTTGTGTCATCTCTCCCATCCAGGTTCTGTGCGAGCAGGCTGCTCCTATTTCCCCTTTTCACCATCTCAGGGAATCTAGGGTGTTTTAGCCCAGGCACGGGGACACATCATTCCTACCACCAAGGTCTGAATGTGGGCTGAGCAGTGCAGGGAGAGAGGTCAGGGATTAGCTAGGAGGTGACCCTTCGCCTGCTTCTCGCCTAGAGCCTGGTTGTTGGTTTATCTGTGTGTCTGAGTGCTCGTCCGCCGTGACGGGTACTTAAGGACACATGACGTACCGGTACGTCATGTGTTGTTCCGATCACTGCCGCCCAGCCGGCGGTGATCGGACAAGGTGCCTTCTCAAATCATTGAGCCGACACCTGGGCTAAATGCGCGGGGGGTCCCGTGACCCCCCATGTCGGCGATCGCAACAAACCACAGGTCAATTCTGCAGTTTCTGATCCCCGCGGTCTCACAACCCCCCCACCCCTGAATGATTTTATGTCGGCGGGGTGCTGGGGGGGCGGGTTGCCGCCTCCCCTTGAATAATCGTTGGTGGCCAGTGGGTATAGCAGGGTGTCAGAACATTGCTGACACCCTGGTATAAACGGCTGACATCTGTGATGCAATGTCAGCCGTTTAACCCTTTCCATACCACGGTACGGACCACGGTATGGAAGAGCAGAGGTTAACAGTCGGGAGCTCCCCCCCCCTCCTTACCCTTCCCCGTCTGCGCAGTTGTGGCCACAGGCATCTCAGGCATCCTGCTGTCCATGGTCCTGAACAGATCTGTGCTAAAGGCACAAAGTGAAAGTAAAATACAGTACAAAACACTATATATTGTACTGTACTGTATTATACAGACATCAGACCCACTGGATCTTCAAGAACCAAGTGGGTCTGGGTCAAAAGAAAAGTAAAAAAAGTAAAAATCAAATTTATCACTGATTAAAAATGAAAAAAATAAAATTCCCTACACATGTTTGGTATCGCCGCGTCCGTAACGACCTGATCTATAAAACAGTCATGTTACTTTACCCGAACGGTGAACTCCATAAAAATAAAAAGCTATGATGAAATTGAAATTTTGCCCACCTTACTTCCCAAAAAAGGTAATAAAAGTGATAAAAAAAAGTTGCATGTACGGCAAAATTGTAACAATCAAACCGTCAACTCATCCCGCAAAAATCATACCCTACCCAAAAAAAAAACATTGTGTAAAACTTACATAAATAAAAAAAAGTATACATATTAGGTATTGCCACGTCCGTATCGACCGGCTCTATAAAAATATCACATGACCTAACCCCTCAGGTCACCACCGTAAAAAAAATAAAAACGGTGTAAAAAAAAGCAATTTTTTGTCATCTTACGTCACAAAAAGTGTAATAGCAATTGATCAAAACGTCATATGCACCCCAAAATAGTGCCATCTCATCCCGCAAAAAATGCTTCTGCTTCACTATGTTACAGTACATGTTGCCATTCATGAATGAACTCTAGCTCCCCAGAGCGGTCAGCACTCATGCATCCCCAAACCATGACACTCCCACCACCATGCTTGGCTGTAGGCATAACACACTTGTCTTTGTACTCCTCACCTGGTTGCCGCCACACACACTTGACACCATCTGAACCAAATTAGTTAATCTTGGTCTCATCAGACCACAGGACATGGTTCCAGTAATCCATGTCCTTAGTCTGCTTTTCTTCAGCAAACTGTTTGCAGGCTTTCTTGTGCATCATCTTTAGAAAAGGCTTCATTCTGGGATGACAGCCATGCAGACCAATTTGATGCCGTGCGCAGAGTATGGCCTGAGCACTGAGGTTGATCCCACGCCCCTTTTACCTCTGCAGCAATGCTGGTAGCACTAATACGTCTATTTTGAAAAGACAACCTCTGGATATGACACTGAGCACGTGCACTCAACTTCTTTGGTCGACCATGGCGAGGGGTGTTCTGAGTGGAACCTGCCTTGCTAAACTGCTGTATGGTCTTGGCCACCGTGCTGCAGCTGAATTTCAGGGTGTTGGCAATCTTATAGCCCAGGAGGCCATCGTTATGTAGAGCAACAATTCTTTTTTTAGATCCTCCGAGTTCTCTGCCATGAGGAGCCATGTCAAACTTCCAGTGACCAGTATGAGAGTGATATCCGCAAATTTAACACATCTGAGACCTTGTAACACTAACGAGTCACATGATCATTTTCACTTAGGGGTGTACTCACTTTTGTTGCCAGTGGTTTAGACATTAATGGATTGAGTTATTTCGAGGGCACACCAAATTTACACTGTTATACAAGTTGTACACTGACTATATTTTTTATTGTATCTAAGTGTCAGATCTTCAGTGTTGTCCCATGAAAAGATGTAATAAAATATTTCCAAAAAATGTGAGGGGTGTACTCACTTTTGTGAGATACTGTATAAGTGTAAACCACATTGCGCTCACACCAAATATATTATTAAGCTGAACCATTTCATAAATTTGAAGCAGACACACACAGCAAAGACAGAGTTTTCCAAGATTTTACAACTGATGACCTATCCTCAGGATAGGTCATCAGTATCTGGTCCCTGGGGATCTACGCCCGGGACCCTGTGAGCGTCCCAGCCTTCTCGCAGCTCACCAAGCACAGCGCTGTACATTGTATAGTGGCTGTGCTTGGTATCGCAGCTCAACTTCATTCACTGGGCTGAGTCTAGGCCATGTGACAAATGAACGTGACATTACTGGCCGAGGAAAAGCTGAGAGAAGGTCGCTGCGCTACTGCAAGCCCTGCTGCCCTTTCAACCAACTGATCGGCGGGGGTCCAGGGTGTTGGACCCCCACCGATCAGATTCTGATGACTAATCCAGAGGATAGGTCATCAGTATTAAAGTCTTGGAAAACCCCTTTAAAACTGACACAGAAACAAACACAAATGATAAATGTCCTTCTATTTTATTTTTATTTTTTTTAAGACGTATGTGTCTCCATAGGAGCTGTAGACAGAAAACGTTTAATGTTTTATGTTGAATGCATTGGTTGCAAAGGTGCACATATTTATCACGATTAGAAGAAACCAGTCAGGAAATAAATACACAGGACTAGAGGACATCTGGAAGGACACGAGTGATAATGCTACTGATGCTAACGTATGGTAAGGTAGATGGATCGTCCATGGCCTTTATTGATTTTATGCATGAAGTGAGTCCTTCCTGGTTAGGTGAGATAATTAAAGTCTTGATAGATACAAAGGTCTAGGTCTATGGCATCCTCAAGGCTTTAAGCGAAGAGAACTCCCTAGATGAAGAAGCTGCAGTGACAGCCGAGAACTAGAAAATGAAGTAGCTATGTAATGTAGGTAGTAGCTGGGAATGAGCAATCTGCAGTGACGGATGATTACTAGCACACCATATCTAAAGTCTGCAGCTTATAAATGCTAATGAAATGTATAGCACAACGCCATATGTAATATACAGTAGAGGTGGCAGGGGTTATTTTTTTTTCCAGGGCCTTTTTAAGTTCCTAGTCCGACCCCGAATGCAAAACACAATCTTCTGCTAATTTCCAGGTTTCCGTTCTGCAGGAGAAGATTGCAGGCTCGGGCAGGACGCTTCTTCTGTATCGTCTAATGCCCAATTAAACTACAGTTATAATACTAAATACAGCAATGCCTACTAACATCTACTAAAAGTAGGTTCGACTGCAAATCCACTCAGCTTAACAATACTGGTAGCGGTCAGCAGTAAGAAATCCCTCTGCTGCACCGCTAGAAGAAGAAGCATGTCTCATACATTTACGGCTGTAATGAGTTTTGTATTGGTCACAGTTTAATTTGAAAAGTTTCTAGAAGTGTTTTAACCCTTAGGATATCGAGTTTTTTTCTTTTTTGCATTCTCATTTTTCTTCCCTATCTTCCTTGAGCTATAAAGTTTTTATATTTCCGTTCACATGTCCATATGAAGACTTATTTTATGCTGGACAACTTGTACTTTCTAATGCCACCATTAGTTATGGCATGCAATGTAGTGGGAAGAGGTAAACAAAATTCCAGATGGGGTGGAACTGGAAAATAAACACAATTCCTCCACCATTTTACGGGTTTTGTTAGCGCGGCTTTCCGTTTGCGGCAAAACTGACCTATGCCCTTCATTCTCTGGGTCAGTACGATTACAACATATGTATAGGTTTTTTATGTCTAAATAGTGTAAAAATACATTTTACCTTTGAAAAAAAATAAAATAAAATTTACATCACTATATTCTGACCCCCATAACTTTATTATCTTCTTATATCTCACTTTCTATCTACTCATATCTTATTTTGGAGTGTGTGTGACTTTTTGATCATATTTTATTTCATTTTTTGGGTAGGGAGAAGCAAATCAGCCATTTTGACCCTTTTTTCCATTATGCCATTCGCCGTATTGGAAAAATAGTTATATATTTTAATAGTGCGGGCATTTTCAGTCATAGTGATACCTATGATGTTTATATTTTTTGTTATTTATGTATTTTCATTTTTATGATATGCAAAGAGTGGTGATTTAAAACGTTTATATTTTTTTGCAATGATTTAGAATTTTGGGATTTAGAATTTTGAACAATCATGTATTTTTAAACTGGACTTATTATTGAGAATTGCTTATTTCTTATATTGGCCTTTTTTATGTTGCACTTTGAAGGCTTTCAGCCTCTTCTACAAGGCTGAGCCCATTCAAATCAATTACCAGTATCCCCATTGGCTGCAGGGGATGCCGGTAACGATCCCGGAAGTGCGAGCTTCTAGATTTTTGCGCATTTAGATGCAGTGATCTCACTTGATCATAGCATCTAAAGCCTTTGATCACCACGATCGGCATTATTGCTGGTCGCGGTAATTAGCCACAGGTCTCTGCTATTTAAAACGTCCGCTGCAAGTGCGAGCAGGCTCCATGTTTACCTCTCGCTCCAGCGCCGTACATGTATGGCGCTGGTAGCGAAAGGGTTAACAGAAGCATACCAACAAAACTGAGGCTGACAGGACTAGTCACGGGGGACCCTGTTCTGCAGGGGTGCTCGACCTCCATCTTCCTAAGGATGGAACATCAAACTTAAGGCTCATGCACACTGCAGTATGTATTTTGTGGTCCGCAAAGCACGGATTCGCAAAAAATATGGATGAGGTCTGTGTGGATTTCATATTTTGCGGGTCAGCCTCTAATAGAACAGTCCTATCCTTGTCTGTTATGCGGACAATAATATGACATGTTCTATTTTTTTGTGGAATGGACATGCGGACATACGGAAACGCAATGCACACGGAGTAACTTTAGCTGGTTTTTTTTGGGGGGGGGGCTGACCCATTGAAATGAATGGTTCCGCATACAGTCCGCAAAGAATTGGAACAGACACGGAAAGAAAATACGTTTGTGTGCACGAGCCCTTACAGTTTTGAAATATCCCTATAAAGGGGTTCTCTCATTACAAAGCCTTATCCCCTACCCACTTACCAAATGCCACGCTGAACACATAATTTCGAGGGGTGAAATCTGCAATGAAAATCCACAGAAAGAACTGACGTGCTGTGGATTTCAAAAGCCGAACTGCAGGTCAATTTATGTATTGAAAATGGCCGTAGCTTGCAGATAAGATTTTGAAAATGTCATCTACTTAGCTGGCAGTGTGTGGTGCTGTGCTGCAAAACCGCACGTAATATGTAAGTGTATGACCACATGGCGCTGCATGGTTACTGCATGCATGATCATGCATTTTTTGTCCACAATCGTTTAAGGACTAGTGTCTGAACCATTGTGAATGTCCATGGTTATTTACCAGTCTGATAAACCTCAAATAGTGACACATGTGGTAAAATATGTTAAACATATACTGCAAGCGGCTACTCAGTTGTATACCCCCTGCGGTCAGGAACCACAAGCAGCAGGACATGTTTTATGTGGGGTCAATCAGGTGCCACCATCACAACTATGTCAGAAACCTATTTCCAATTCTATTAGAAGCTCCTGCATAATCCAAGCAATAAACAGCACGACTGAATGATCTGGTTACAGAAAGTCCATAAGGTGGTGGTACCAGCAGTGTCGGGCCCAAGCCCTATGGGCCCTTTGTAGGCAGAAACTCACTGTCTTCAGTCAAGATCCAAATTTATTCACCAAAGGAACATGAGATGTTTCGGCTGCACAGAGTGCTTGAAAAAGACTGTGCAGTCGAAACGTCACATGTTCTGTTTGTGAATAAATTTGCATCTTGACTAAAGACCAGTGGCATAGCTAGAAATGGCTGGGTGCCACAGCAAAGTTTTGAACAGCAACTTCTTTGCAAGCCCACTCCAGTGGCTAGTCAAGATTGCGCTCTCAGTCGATGCCCGGCAGCCACTCTGTCCTTTTCCTACAGTGTCACTGTAATATAATGTCATTGTATAATACTGTTGAGGGGACCCTGACAATAAAATCTTTTAGTTTAATCTTTTGCTTCCCCTATAGCTACGCCCCTGCTGAAGACAGTGAATGCTGGGGTATTCCATTCTAGTTTCTGCAGGTCCTAACTGCATTACGACTGTGCCATGTAGACGTACTTTTACACGTGCATGTGGCCAAAGAGTGAACTCCCTTTTTTAGTGCAGATTCGTTCTGAAAATCCATGATAATTTGCATATATCTGTAAAGAATAAATCAAGGCAACTGGACGTACTGTAGATTTCTTGAAAACGTTTCACTCGTTCTTCCAACGAGCTTTCTCAATTCTGAGTGATTGTACAAGAATTCTGGGAATAAATATGTAACTGAATCCACATCTGGTAAGTCTTTATCACCTACTGACTCCAATTAGGATAATGGAATCAACACCTTTGACCCAATGCTGGGTATAATTACCAGATGTGGATTCAGTTACATATTTATTCCCAGAATTTTTGTACAATCACTCAGAATTGAGAAAGCTCGTTGGAAGAACGAGTGAAACGTTTTCAAGAAATCTACAGTACGTCCAGTTGCCTTGATTTATTCTTTACAGATATATACCATGACCTGGATAAATGAGAACCTTCACAGACATGATAATTTGCAGTACAATACATGTGGATGGCATTTTCAAAAATATATGGATCAATGCACTGCATGTCAATATGGAAAATATCTGTCACCTCTGGCCTTACCCAGAATTGGAAGAACAGTACTGATGGTGCATTTGAAAGCAGAATAACTGCAACAACACAAATGTTTGTCATATTAAACTTAAAAAAAAAGGCCACATAATGACCTTCAAGGGATTTTCGATTTTTTATTTTTTTTTATATTTCTACCCCAGCCTGGAATACCTTTGAAAAAATCCATATTCACCTGCACCCTAGTCCATTCCATACTGTCTCCCTGCCTCTCTACATTCATCTTGTGACCCTCATCAGTTACCCAGCCATTGTCTGCAGTGGTGCCAGTGACCCCTTCCTTAGGCCTCTTGCACACGACCGTATGTATTTTTCTGTCCGCAGAAAATGGATCCTTCAAAAAAATGGGATGACGTCCGTGTGCATTCCCTATTTTGCGGAAGGCAACACCTGGCCCCTAATAGAACAGTATTATCCTTGTCTGGACAATAATAGGACATGTTCTATTTTTTTTTGTGGCACAGAAATACGGAAACGGAATGCACACAGAGTTTTTTTGCGGGCCCATTAAAATGAACGGTTCCGTATACGGTCCGCAACAAAACGGAACGGAAACGGAATGAAAATACGTTCGTGTGCAAGAGGCCTTATAGAAGTTGATAGATGGGATTAACCTGCTCAGGACCGCCGTACGCAGGATTGCGTCCTGGCGGCGGCCCTGCTCTTCTGGGTGGACGCATATACGTGTCCTCCCGCGATAGCCGAGATTTCCTGTGAACACGCACACACAGGCGCGCGCGTTCACAGGAACGGAAGGTAAGCGAGTGGATCTCCAGCCTGCCAGCGGCGATTGTTCGCTGGCAGGCTGGAGATGTGATTTTTTTTTTTAACCCCTAGCAGGTATATTAGACGCTGTTTTGATAACAGCGTCTAATATACCTGCTACCTGGTCCTCTGGTGGTCCCTTTTGCTTGGATCGACCACCAGAGGACAGAGGCAGCTCTGTAAAGTAGCACCAAACACCACTACACTACACTACACCCCCCTGTCACTTATAAACCCCTGATCACCCCATATAGACTCCCTGATCACCCCCCCCCCCCGGTCATTGATCACCCCCCTGTAAGGCTCCATTCAGACATCCGTATGATTTTTACGGATCCACGGATACATGGATCGGATCCGCAAAACACATACGGACGTCTGAATGGAGCCTGACAGGGGGGTGATCACCTCATATACACTCCCTGATCACCCCCTGTCATTGATCACCCCCCTGTCATTGATCACCCCCCCTGTAAGGCTCTATTCAGACGTCCGTATGATTTTTACGGATCCACGGATACATGGATCGGATCCGCAAAACACATACGGACGTCTGAATGGAGCCTTACAGGGGGGTGATCAATGACAGGGGGGTGATCACCTCATATACACTCCCTGATCACCCCCTGTCATTGATCACCCCCCTATCATTGATCACCCCCCTGTAAGGCTCCATTCAGACGTCCGTATGTGTTTTGCAGATCCGATCCATGGATCCATAAAAATCATACGGACGTCTGAATGGAGCCTTACAGGGGGGTAATCAATGACAGGGGGGTGATCAGGGAGTCTATATGGGTGATCACCCCCCTGTCATTGATCACCCCCCTGTAAGGCTCCATTCAGACATTTTTTGGGCCCAAGTTAGCGGAAATATTTTATTTTTTTTTTCTTACAAAGTCTCATATTCCACTAACTTGTGTCAAAAAATAAAATCTTACATGAACTCACCATACCCCTCACGGAATCCAAATGCGTAAATTTTTTTAGACATTTATATTCCAGACTTCTTCTCACGCTTTAGGGCCCCTAAAATGCCAGGGCAGTATAAATACCCCACATGTGACCCCATTTCAGAAAGAAGACACCCCAGGGTATTCCGTGAGGGGCATATTGAGTCCATGAAAGATTGAAATTTTTGTCCCAAGTTAGCGGAAAGGGAGACTTTGTGAGAAAATACAAAATAAATCAATTTCCGCTAAATTGTGCCCAAAAAAAATAAAATTCTATGAACTCGCCATGCCCCTCATTTGATAGTTTGCTATCAAAATCTGTAAAAAAATGGCCGTTGAAATCCGAAATGTGCTCTTTGGAATGTGTGCCCCTTTGCCCACCTAGGCTGCAAAAAAAGTGTCACACATCTGGTATCGCCGTACTCAGTAGAAGTTGGGGAATGTTTTTTGGGGTGTTATTTTACATATACCCATGCTGGGTGAGAGAAATATCTTGGCAAAAGACAACATTTCCCATTTTTTTTATACAAAGTTGGCATTTGACCAAGATATTTATCTCACCCAGCATGGGTATATGTAAAATGACACCCCAAAACACATTCCCCAACTTCTCCTAAGTACGGTGATACCAGATGTGTGACACTTTTTTGCAGCCTAGGTGGGCAAAGGGGCACACATTCCAAGAGCACCTTTTGGATTTCACCGGTCATTTTTTACAGATTTTGATTGCAAACTACTTCTCATGCATTTGGGCCCCTAAAATGCCAGGGCAGTATAACTACCCAACAAGTGACTCCATTTCGGAAAGAAGACACCTCAGGGTATTCTGTGAGGGGCATGGCGAGTTCCTAGAATTTTTTATTTTTTGTCACAAGTTAGTGGAATATGAGACTTTGTAAGAAAAAAATAAAATAAAAAATAAATCATCATTTTCCGCTAACTTGTGACAAAAAATAAAAAGTTCTATGAACTCACTATGCCCATCAGTGAATACCTTAGGGTGTCTACTTTCCGAAATGGGGTCATTTGTGGGGGTTTTCTACTGTCTGGGCATTGTAGAACCTCAGGAAACATGACAGGTGCTCAGAAAGTCAGCGCTGTTTCAAAAAGCGGAAATTCACATTTTTGTACCATAGTTTGTAAACGCTATAACTTTTACCCAAACCATTTTTTTTTACCCAAACATTTTTTTTTTATCAAAGACATGTAGAACAATAAATTTAGCGAAAAATTTATATATGGATGTCGTTTTTTTTGCAAAATTTTACAACTGAAATTGAAAAATGTCATTTTTTTGCAAAAAAAATCGTTACATTTCGATTAATAACAAAAAATTTAAAAATGTCAGCAGCAATGAAATACCACCAAATGAAAGCTCTATTAGTGAGAAGAAAAGGAGGTAAAATTCCTTTGGGTGGTAAGTTGCATGACCGAGCAATAAACGGTGAAAATAGTGTAGTGCAGAAGTGTAAAAAGTGGCCTGGTCATTAAGGGGGTTTAAGCTAGGGGGGTTGAAGTGGTTAAAAGGCGAGTCAGGAGAGGCAGGGACTGAGACATAAAACGGAGAGACGGGCAGCAGGTGAGTATGTATTTTGCACAGGTATTCCTGGCTGGGGTGCAAATAAAAAAGCTGGACAATCCCTTTAAGCTTTGACAAGATATTGGACAGATTCATAAGTATCTTATTTCCTTAGCACACATGCCTCAAAGTCTGAAGGAAGCTATGGTGCCCCTCATAAGCACTAAGAAATGCAATAGTTCCTGCATATATGATGGCGACATTACTCCCAGGATGCTTTGTGCTGGTTACCTTGATGGAAAAGTGGATGCATGTCAGGTACGGAATGAATTATACATCAACCGTCCCCTATTTTAGTTTTAGTTTTCATAAAACCTTCATTAGACATAAACTAACATATGTGGTGACTCTGGTCCATTTTGACATGAATGCATCCTGTAGTTGATCTGGTCACTGAACCTCCATTATCTGAATATCCCATTCTACTACATCCCTAATGAGCTGTGCCTTTGTTACAATGGCAGTACATAGCGCAAAGGCACCAGCTTCGTGTGTGTGAATTAGGGCTTGTATTCATTGTAGCGCTGTCTTCAGCACTGCTGGGGTTAATCGTCTCTTGCTCTGTGAGCTGCTGCATGACTGTGTCCAGTTGCTATCAGCTGCTCCTACATACAGGTGAAAATCGAAAAATTAGAATATCTTGCAAAAGTCTATTTATTTCAGTAATGCAAATTAAAAGGAATTGCATTAATGCAGCTTAAAATTAGAATTTTGTGAACAGGTTTAATATTCTAGGCTCAAAGTGTCACACTATAGTCAGCTAATTATTCCATACCCCCTTAGCAAAGGGTACCTCAAAACTGAGACTTTGGGGTTTCATAAGCTGTAAACCATAATCATCCAAATTATAACAAATAAAGGCTTGAAATATCTCACTTTGCATGTAATGAGTCTATCTCAACCTTTTAGGTTGCATTACTGAAATTAATAAACTTTGCACGATATTCTCATTTACAGAGTTTCACCTGTATATACCCATCTGTTTACTATCCTCAGGATAGATCATGAATATCCCATCGATGGAGTGCTAAGTGTCAGCTATTTAACTGCTCGCTGTCAACATTACAGCTCCTCCGTCCCATTCACTTGAATGGGACTGAGTGAAACTACAGTTGTTCCTTCCCATTCAAGTGGAGCTGCTTTCCTTTCAAGCAGCTAATATAGTAAACCTGACAACCCCTTTAAAGGGGTTATCTGGGAAAAGATATTGATTTTGGTCATCAATATCAGATTAGTGGGAGTCTGACTCTCGGCACCACAGCCAATCAGCTGTTAGAAGAGGCTGGGTCTCTTCCTAGGCCAGTGACATCACCGTCTATCGGGCACGTGGCCTAGTTGCAGCTCAGCCCATTTCAAGTCAATGAGGCTGAGCTGCAATACCAAGCACAGTGGCTATATGATGCTATGCTTGGAAAGCTGTCAGGGGCCTACTGCGCTATCCATAGCTTTTATGAGCAGAGCACAGTGGCTCCCTGAAACAGCTGATTCACAGGGGTGCTAGGACTCATACCCTCATGATCTTTTCTTGGATAACCCCTGGTCCTGGTCTGCACAGTTAGCTCTTATACAGCCCCTAGCTAGAAAACGCTGTAGAGACCATTATCCGTTTGTCTGTTTTCTGACCTGTGCCCGTTCACTCTCCTGTTCATGTGCCGCCTTCCCTAACCATTGGATTGTTTCTTGGATTTGCATAAACTCTGCCAGCCCTGTCCTCTTCCTGTTTCCCGACTGTGTGTGTGTTGCCTATTCAGTGTCTCTGATCCCTATGGGTCAACAGCCAACCACATGGCACTATTCCAAGAGGTCATGGCCTGGTGGCTTCCCTGCAGTGAATCCCTATATAGGGGTTAAAGGGTGAATGCCATGGGACCATCAGGTTAAGGCCTTAGGTCTAGCCCAAAGTCAAGCTGGTTGGCACAGTGGTTCCACAACCATTGCTTTAATAGTTTGAGATCTAATAGAAGTGCAGACCAAGAATGATTGGCTATATTTGGGGAACTACTGTAACTTGAGATGATGTGGCAAGAGATACTGGAAAAATGACTGCTAGAAGGTTTAGCCAAAAACTATTTTTCCCAACTCCCCCATACATACACACCCTTGGATATATGTGTATCCTCAACGGGAAGAGGGGAGTAAGCAGTTGCTAGACACTAGTGGTGGCTTATCTCCCCAGCCAACTATATCCAACCCCCCCCCCCTCCCCCCTCCCCAACATCATCTGTTCGTGACAGAGTCAAAAGGCTCCCATAGACATAAGATAGCCCTCTGGTCGTGACAGAATCGGGGAGTTTAGCTGGCTTTACTCTTATGCGTATAGGCACCTTAAGGCTATGAAAATAGTATATGAATAGTGACATTATTTCAGCAAAATATATAATTAAATCAGTAATCAATTGGACCAGAGGTCTAAATATATGCCAACATTCTCTACACCATTAAACTACCACCTACACCATACATAGACAGATAGCCTTTTTAGATTGTGGAAACTAGAGATGAGATAATTGTTGTCATAAGTTACATTGTATAATGAAGGGTTGCCTCACTTTCTCTGGTCTTGTTCCTGTAGGGTGACAGTGGTGGACCCTTGGTTTGTCAGACTGACTATACCTGGCGACTGGTTGGAGTGGTGAGCTGGGGAATGGGATGTGCTGAGCCCAACCGCCCAGGTGTATATACCAAGATTGTATCCTTTCTAGACTGGATATATAAGAGCATGGAGGTAATATCCTGGTGGAAGGTCCTCTAGCATGTTCACAACTTCCAAATGAGGGACCAACCGGACTACTATTTTTCTCTATTACAGGAGGACTACACACCACACAGTCATCTGGACTACTAGGCACCTGTGGTGGTGGCATCTCTACACATATATGTCAACCCTCATGATTATCTATTGTCAAAGTATATTGACCTCAGGAACTGCTAATGGAGTTCCCCTTGTTATCTGGGTGGGGTCAAATCAAAGGTGTTTAGGTACTTATATAGAAACACAGATGATTAACAGAAGAAAAATATCACATGGTCTATCTATTCTACCCTTATATTATTACTTATCACAAGCATGTGTTTATCCCAGGCATGTATAAATTCACTTACTGTTATTTTCCCTACCACATCTGATGGGAGTTTGTTCCAAGCCTGAAATACTCTTTCAATGCAAAAATATTTCCTGAAATATTTTCCTGAAACACTTCCCTACTGAACCTTATTTATACCTTTAACATACTTAAATGTTTAGCTCATGTCCCTCCTTTCCCTTCTTTCCTCAAGGCTCGAGAACAGAGCAACACACAGATAAGGATGGCGTATATGCTAAGTCTGAGGAGCAGTTCCCCAGCTTCTATTATTTATACAAAATGGATTTAACACATTGGGGTTTGGACACACCAATGAAAATATGAAATGTGATGATGAGACTGTCTGTATGAAGCATTACCTATATATTTATTAATTACAGTGTGATATATTATGCAATCGTAATTTGGGATCATCAAAATCTAGGTAGAAATTTTACCAACCTATTGATTCACTTATAAAGTGCTCTAGGAAATATAGGACCCCATCTGAAAATATTCTCTGCATGTCATACTACAAAGTGTCAGACCAGTTATTAACATTACTAAAGACCCTCGACCGAATGACTCTACATCAGATATGATATATGGAAAACAAGCGACCTTTGACTTGCCACAATTCTTTAACACTGGGAACAGGATGTGCAATCTATGGTTTACTAAAATATGAATACATAGTTTATGCATAATCATGAAAAAAACAAAATACACATTCTTTTTCAGGATATAATAAAAAAAATGTCTGGGGAGCGTTATCAAAACTGGTGTAAAGGAAAACTGGCTTAGTTCCTCAGCACAACCAATCAGATTACATCTTTCATTTTTCAGAGCTCTTTCGGAAAATGAAAGGAGGAATTTGGTTGCTATGGGCAACCAAGCCAGTTTTCCTTTACACCGGTTTTGATAAATATCCCCCTGGTCTTTAGAAGGTCTTAGGTAAATACAATCTCATATGAACAACACACAGGGTGGATTTGATTTAAATCAAAATGATATAAATCACGATTTAAATCACAATTTAAATCACTAGTCAGTAAGGCTTGATTTAAATCCTAGTTTTCTACATAAAGACTAATTCTTGCTGGTATAACTTATAATATGCAAGTTGATGAAGATTTTTAGAATAACAACTTTTCATATTAGTTTGATTAGGTTGATTCTGCATTCATAGGTTTGTAGAAGTTAGGATTAAGGTATTTTTCTCAACTCTGTTCATGTTATAACATTTTTGCTGTGAAGAAGAGGCATGTGATCTCTGCTGAGTCAAATTCAGTTTTAAGAACTGCAAAAGTAAACCAAGCATCTGTGATAATATCTTTTAGGCAGAGAAACTGCCCAATAATCTTACAAAAACCTCTGGAAGAGCATGACATTGTGAATGGATTAATGGAATTTATTTACCCCAAAAATTACACATATGGAAACATAGAATGTGTCGGCAGATAAGAACCATTTGGCCCATCTAGTCAGCCCAATATACTAAATACTATGAATAGCCCTTGGTCCTATCTTATATGAAGGATGGCCTTATGCCTATCCCATGCATGCTTAAACTCCTCCACTGTATTTGCAGCTGCCACTTCTGCAGGAAGGCTATTCCATGCATCCACTACTCTCTCAGTAAAATAATACTTCCTGATATTACTTTTAAACCTTTGCCCCTCTAATTTAAAACTATGTCCTCTTGTAGCAGTTTTTTTTTCTTCTTTTAAATATTCTCTCCTCTCTTACCTTGTTGATTCCCTTTATGTATTTAAACGTTTCTATCATATCCCCTCTGTCTCGTCTTTCTTCCAAGCTATACATGTTAAGGTCCTTTAATCTTTCCTGGTAAGTTTATTACTGCAATCCATGTAATAGTTTAGTAGCTCTTCTCTGAACTCTCTCCAAAGTATTAATATCCTTCTGGAGATATGGTCTCCAGTACTGAGCACAATACTCCAAATGAGGTCCCACTAGTGCTCTGTAGAGCGGCATGAGCACCTCCCTCTTTCTACTGGTAATGCCTCTCCCTATACACCCAAGCATTCTGCTAGCATGTCCTGCTGCTCTATGACATTGTCTGCCTACCTTTAAGTCTTCTGAAATAATGACCCCTAAATCCCTTTCCTCAGATACTGAGGTAAGGATTGTATCACAGATTTTATATTCTGCTCTTGGGTTTTTACCCCCCTGGTGCATTATCTTGCACTTATCAATGTTAAATTTTAGTTGCCAGATTTTTGACCATTCCTCTAGTTTTCCTAAATCTATATTTTTTTCCTCAAAAAGAATTTTATAGAAAAAAATCCTATTTAAATAAAAAAAAATCTATTTAACCTGACAACACACAACAGATTCCTTTGTGTCATATATTCAACACAAATTAAGTCAAAATGGAAAAGCCATGTATAAGAAGAAGAAAAAAAAGTCCACCCCATGAATCAATAGCTTGGACAACCATCTTTAGCAGGCAGCAATAACTTGAAGTATGTAATTGTTTTCTGTATGACTTCATGAGTCTCTCACATCATCCTAGAAGAATTTTGGCCCATTCTTCCTAACATCTTTTTTTCAGCTCATTGAGGATTGCGAGCATTCATTTATACACAGCTCTCTTAAGGTCCTACCACAGCATTTCAATTGGGTTGAGGTGTGGACTTTGGCGAGGCCATTGCAACACCTTGAATTTTTTTTTCCAGTCATTCCTTTTTGCTTGGAATCATTGTCCTGCTGCAGGACCCAGTTTCGGCTAAGCTTTTAGCAGTTGGATAGGTGGCCTCACATTTGAGGAGTTGATGGTCTACTCAATAACTGCATGGTGCCCAGGTTATGGCCAAACATCTCCACTTTGATCTTGTCTGTCCAAAGAACAGGGTTCCAGAACTCTTGTGGTTTGTTCAGATGCAACTTTGCAAACTTAACCTGTGCTACCATGTTCTTCTTAAAAATAAGAGGCTTTTTCCTGGCATCCCTTCCAAACAAGCCATACCTGTTTGTTTGTTTTTTTTGTTTTTTTTTTCTAATTGTACTGTAATGAACTTCGACCCTTAAAGGGCATCTATAAGCAGATTTGTACATATAAAACTGGCTGACCTGTTACATGTGCACTTGGCAGCTGAAGGCATCTACGTTGGTCCTATGTTTATAAGTGCCTGTATCTCTGAGAAAAATTATGTTTTAATATATGCAAATGAGCCTCTAGAAGCAACTTATTATTGATATGGCCAGACAGCCGCAATCATGCCTACACTTCTTGACAGGGTGCAGCAGTTGCAGAGACAGTAGAGCCTCTAGGTGTAATCCAATGCCCCCGTTGCCCTTAGAGAATCAATTGCACATATTAAAATATAATTTTTCTCAGCAATGCAGGAACATATGAACAATGGACCAATGCAGATGCCTTCAGCTGCTAAGCGCACAGGTCAGCCAGTTTCATAGGTACAAATTTGCTGACAACTGAGGCTTATAGAGTCATAGATGTAACTCTTGGGGTTTTTGCAATTACTCTGAGCACTGGATTGTCTAATCTTATTGTGAATGCGGTGGGATGTCCACTCCTGGGAAGATTGTCAACTGTCAAACTGTTAAATGTTTGCCATAATCTTTATCACTGTTGAATGATGGACTTCAAATTGTTTGGAAATCAACAATTGTTCTCTAAGATTATTGCTAATGTCTTTCCTCCTTGGCATAGTGTTAGCACACACCTGAAAGCTCCAGACCAGCAAACTGCCAAAACACCTGGTTTTAAAAAAGGTGGTAGTATCTAGCTGCTACTTACCTCTTAATTCCTATGGAAGCAGTAATGCTACGGCTACACGGTGACATTTGTCGGGTGATACCAAGTCGCATCACAAAAAAGGGTACAGCTACATGGTAACATGTGTAGCTGAAAAGTCGCACAATGTTTTTGTAATGATAGTTAATGGTGTCGCATTGCAACATGCTGTCACTCCGATGCGACAGTTATGCAACATATTTGCCGGGTTGCAGCCAGATGTCCACTGGTCCCCATTATAGAGAATGGGGCCGGACGGCGATATGATAGATATGAGCTATGCCAGATCTCAAAGTGCTAGGATGAAACTAGACTTACACCTTCTAGGAACCAGATTATTTTTTATGCCCTGATATATAAAACCATAGAATTCAAAGAGGGTGTTCTTTGTTTTTCTCATGATGCTGTCTATACAATAGACATTACTTTGCCAAGGTGGTAATAGACGTGTACCCTGCTCACCTAGCATTACACAATAAGTGGAGCCTGGCATATGCTTTCAGTCGTAATTCACATTAGCAAGTTGTTTAATGGAACTTAGAGGTTCTGCACTTTCAGTTAACTGATGATCTATCCTCTGGATAGATCATCAGCTTCTGATTGGCGGGGGTCCGACACCCGGGACCCCCGCCGGTCAGCTGTTTGAGAAGGCAGCGACGCTCCAGCAGCGCCGCGGCCTTCTCACTGTTTACCGCCGGACCACCGGCCCACTGACGTCACGACTAGTATAAACTAGCGTGGGCGCGGCTAAGCTCTTTTCACTTGAATGGAGCTTAGCTGCGCCCACGCTAGTTGATACTAGTTGTGACGTCAGTGGGCCGGCGGCCCAGCGGTAAACAGTGAGAAGGCCGCGGCGCTGCTGGAGCGTCGCTGCCTTCTCAAACACCTGATCGATGGGGGTCCCGGGTGTCGGACCCCTGCCGATCAGAAGCTGATGATCTATTCAGAGGATAGATCATCAGTTAAATGAAAGTGCAGAATCCCTTTAATCATGACTAGCTATAATTAGATGAATCAAATTAGAGGAGCTTTCAGTATTTAGATATTGATGGCCTATCCTCAGAATAGCTCATCAATATCAGTTTGGTGAGGGTCCAACAGTTGGCACCCTCCCCAGGCATTCGCCGGGACTGGAAACTATACAGTGGATAAAACTGGGAGCACAGGGTTCTGTCCACTGCCAGGCTACTGCAGCTCAAGTGAATGGGAGCTGGTGTGCAGTGGGCTTGTGCTGGAATCTACACGGTGGACGGAACCTTTCATCCACTGTATGGTATCTGGCTGCAGACCAAAGCACCTGATTGGTAGGGGTGAAGGGTATCGGGCTCCCACTGTTCTGATATTAATTTCCTACCCTTAGGATAGGTTTTAATATCTAAGTACTGGAAAATCCCTTTAATGAACCTTGCAGTGAAATAAGCTGGGTCAGCTTAGCTTTTCAATGTAAATGTTTTTGCTGAAATATATACTATTTAACAAGTAAACAAGTCCCATAAGCATACTGTCCTATACATGGATGGTGGAGAACTTATTGGTAACACACCTCTCTGCTGTATGGAACCACATTGGTAGTGGCTGCTGCTGGGCTGGCAGAGGCTATTTTCATAAGGCCTGTCACACTCTAGCAGTGGTGACCTGGACAGCTGGAGCAGGACAGGCTGCAGTACCTCTGCAATCTGCTTGTCCTGTCTGACTCTCCTTCAGGGCTGGGTCTGGTCCTCGGGTGCCAGGCCTGAGTGAGGGGTGGGGCTGAGCACAAGCTCCGCTTCCTGCTCTGATATGGAGACATCGGTGATTGGCTGCTGGCCGGTCCCCCAGCGCTTCAGCCGGGGGTACAACAGAGCTGCTCCCATAAGTTTAATGTGCCCCTGGCTGATGTATTTTGAGCCGCACTGCAGCCCCGCACTGGTGGCTCAATATAACCATGAAAATAAGCTGCCAGTGCAGTGAAAAATACAAACATCACAGCAATGTGCTTGTAGTCCGGGCCCCGATTCAACATACCTAGCAATGCTCCTGAATGCAGGTATTTTTAAAAAAAAACCCAGTTAAATTCCCTTGACTGCAACCTCTTCTGTTTTTCATCATCAAAATGGGGCCTAATGACAAACACAGCTCTACTTCATCTGGATATACAAGAATTTTATTTAAGCAGCCATCGTTTTTTTTACCTCCAAGGATTAGGGTTGTCTGTGACTAAAGTGAACCTGTCAGATTGAAAATTCAGGTCAATCTGCAGGCATCGTTGGTATAAAGCGTGAGGAGCAGAGCAAACTGATTGTATCAGTATACCGAATCATTTATTCATTTGAATCTCTGCTCATACTATTTAATGATTGACAGCTATCTCTGTATGCACATTTATACAGGAAGGCCGTCAAGCACTGAGTAGGACCGCCCACTGGACTCCTTAGACCAGAAAGAGCAGAGATTTAGATCAATAAACTGTAAGTTTTACCGAATCTTTTCCCACAAACCTATATATTAATCTGCTCAGCTCCTCCTGCTCTATAACCTGCAGACTGCACTGCTTTCTCATCATGCTGGGGTTTCTTTAATTGAATGATGAGGAAACCTTGTTTTTGCTGGCATGCTCTAGAAATGACATCCATAGATAAAGTGAATTTCATTTCCCATCCATTTATACAAAGACTTGTGTTCTGGATTTTCATGTAGTTGCTATAATTGATTGCTCCAGTAATTACTCTCAGTCATACATTGCTGTTTTTTGCGCTCTCTTATTGAAGTGATATAATAAATCTTATTTAACGCATTTTGACAGCTGTATTCTCGCTGGAGTTTTATTTTTTATTTTTTTATTACAGAATGGTTTTACGGCTGCTGAGAACAAGCTCGGAAGCACAAATTTAATAGGTTTTCATACAAGCTTGAAAAAGAGGGACATCATTTTCGGTGTTACACTACATTTTTATATCTGTTTTATAAAGTGCACTGCTTTAGGGTACATCACAAGAGACGTAAAATACTGTCGAAGAGTCCGGTGAAGATTTTGCTGCACATTTATTGCAAAAACACAGAAAAGTCTGCAACAAAATATTCATGAATTTCTTGTGTTTTTGCCACAGAAATGGCTGTGGATCTCATCCTCATTGCAGAGGGTATATATTTGTTGAATAGGAATTCTGCTGTGGTAGTGAAACAGTACTGTCAGGCAGGATGACAGGCGTCGCTCTTAGAATCACTGCACACTTCACTTATTTGGTTAGTTACCGTGCCAGAACTGACCAAATAATTTAATTGTGAACTCAGCCTTACAGCGTCAGGTATGAAGAACCGTGCAGCGGCCCAAGATCCTACTATAGTGTGAAAGATTGCACTTGTTTTACAATGTCAGCTGATTCCACATAGATTTCAACAGAGCCTGTTCTGTTAAATGCTGATACAAGTTTAGCCCCCATCCGACAGAGTGGAGAGGGTGTTAGCAGTAAGTTTGTGTTGACGTCACAGGTTATTTTTCACTACTTCTGATCCGCCAGAAGAACAACCCACAAAAAGCAGATCCTGTCTATTGAGCAACCGCCTTCACTCGGTCAGCATTTGGTCAGTAATTCATCAGTATTGCTAAGGCCAAAAAAAAAAGCAGGAGTGGATTCAAAACAGAGATGACACGTGAATGCAATATTTGCATGTCTTCTGTGTTTTGTACCCACTCCTGCTTTTGGCTACCAAATCATGAGCATATCCTGATGCAAAATAGGAACCATGTAATACAGGCCTTACGGCTGCTCCAAACACAGGATCCGATCAGAGGAAGGGTAAAATAAATGCTGATGTCAACAAGGCCAAAAAGGGAAAATGGCGGTCCCGTCATAGTGTAGGAACAGCATGAGAAGTCCACAGAGTGGCCCAGTGACAGAGTGGTGAGGTGGTAGCAGCATGAGGAGACCACAGAGTGGTGAGGTGGCATCATCATAAGGAGACCACAGAGTCACAGAGTGGGGAGGTGGGAGGCACAAGCCTGGCCAGTACCAGCACAAGATGTTGGGTGGCAGTAGGATCACCTGGCAGCAGGTGTGTGGCATTAGGATGGTGGCAGCATCAGAATAGTAGCTGAAGAAGGTAGCCAGAAGAAACAGGTCTCTTTTGACAAAGTTTGGGTGTGGCACCATGGATAATCTAGTCTGATGCATCAGGCACTGGTGCGTGGAAATCCTAGCTGATCCACGCCTGATTCATTGTCACAAAGGTAAGTTTCTCCACATTTTGGGTGTAAAGGAGAGTTCTCTTTGGGGTAACTATGGCCCCCGCCACACTAAACACCCGCTCTGATGCCACACTACTGGCTGGGCAGGAAAGCTTGTCCATGGCAAACTCGGCCAGTTGCGGCCATAAATTAAGTTTGGCTGCCCAGTAGTCCAGGGGATCTTCCATGTGGGGTGGCAGGGTGCAGTCCAAGTATGCCACCACCTGCTGGTTCAGGTTCTGCACCATGTCTAGCTGCTGCTGCTGGTGAGTAGTTTCTTTACTAGGCGGATGAAGAAAACTGATCATCAGAGACTCTAGACTTAAGTTGCTGCTGATGGAGCTGGTACTGCTCCTGCCCCCCCCCTCACCCCCAAGCAGCCATGGCAGTGGAAGGTCAGATATTCGTTAGGAGGTGAGATGGCGCACATAGGCAGTGTCCAACCGACTACATAGGATGTCTCGATAGTAGTTCAGTTTGTCCTCCCTCTCACCGGGTGCAAAAAAGACCCCCATTTTGGTCTGGTAGCTAGGTTCTAACATGTAGTAGTCATCCCTCTGTCGAATGGTGAAAATTCGACTGTCACAATGCAAGCAACTGAGCATGCATCGTGCCATTTGCGAAAGTGACTCGGAGGGACTTCCTGCCTTCATCTCCACTGCATACTGCCACAGTGTATCTGGGTCATCTGCCTCGTCTTCCTCATCTTCCAGCTCTTCCAACTGCTCCTGCTTCTCCTTTCCTATCACCTGTGCAGAAAAAACACCCATTTCTCTACACATTGCTTATGCGTGAATGTCCTCCTTCTCCAGTTCAGCCCCCACAGGGTTCATGTTGCCATGAGTCGTAGGCGCCACGTCTCCTGTACCCTGGCCAGCCAGATTTAGCAGCATCTGTTCCAGGACGTGAATCAGTGGAATGATGTTGTTCATCCCGTTCTTCTGGTGACTGACAAATAAAGTGGCCTCCTCAAATGGCTCGAGCAAACGGCAGGTGTCACGCATGAGCTGTCACTGGCTAACATCGAAGTTACACAAGGGAGTACTTCTGTCCACCTGTATCATAAAGAAATCGTTTATGGCCTTTCTCTGCTCATATAGTTGTTCCAACATATGGAGGGTAGAGTTCCAACGGGTGGAAACGTTGCATATCAGTTGATGTTTGGGAACGCCATTCTGCCTTTGCAGCTCAAGGAGGGTGTGCTTTGCAGTGTAAGAGTGGCTGAAGTGCATGCAAAGTTTCCTGGCCATTTTTAGAATGTCTTGCAGATGGGTGGAAGACTTTAAGCTTTACAATCAGATTATACACTTGCTCCATGTAGGGCGCATGGCTCAGCCCTCCTTGATGCAGCACCGATACCATATTCTTACCTTTATTGTTGACCATGGTTCGGATTTTGAGTTGTCGCGGAGATAGACAGGATTTAATTTCTTGATGGAGGACACAGAGCAGTTCCTCCCCTGTGTGACTCCTTTTGCCCAGGCAAACTAGGTGCAGAACAGCATGACACTGCCGTGCCCTGCACATGTGGTATACTGGAGGAGCACTGTGAATTATTCCTGCAGTGGAGGATGAGGAGGCAGAGAAAGACATTAGCACAGGACTCACAGCTTGAGAACGTGGAGGCGGCAGTGGCTTTACCTGGCCAAGTTGCTGGTATGGCTGGGCAGGAACCACATTTACCTAGTGGGCTGTAAAGGCATATATTGTCCTTGATCGTAGTTACAGCTCCACACATTGGCGCTGCTGTGTACTTTAGTGGACATTGACAGGCTCAAGGACTGGCCCACATATGTGTACAGGGCTGGTACTGCCTTTTTCGCAAAGAAATTACGGCTTGGGACTCTCTACCTTGGCTTGGCACAAGCCATCAGTTCTTATAAAAGTGCAGAGACCACCACTTGGAAAGAGAGGGACAGCAGTACCAGCAACTTGGCCAGGAGCATGTTCAGCATCTGCGCTGTTGGATGAGTGCACTCGCACTGCTGTCTTTTTTAAATCACTTTGGTGATCTATTGCTGACGAAATGACTGATGGGAGTAGGAGGAGCTGGAGCATCAGGACCAGTAGATGATGGGAAGGAAAGACGGCTCCCTTCTGCTGAGGTGGTGGAGCCTTGACTGTAAAAAAAAGGGGTGCAGGCCACTGCGTGATGCACTGGCAGGCTGGACCATTACATCAGAGCCACGGTTCTCCCAGCCAACTGTATGTTGACACTGCATGTGTTGACTCAGGGCCATGGTGCCAACATTGGCCACGCTTCACCTTCTGCCTACAGATTCGGCAAATGGCCATGTTCACCTCCTCCAGCAGCTTGATGAAAAATTGCCACACCGCCGAGTATGGCATTTTCCCTCTAACACTCCGTGCTGACTGCCTGCTACCACTGCCTCCATGAACCCCTGCACCGATAATTTCCAGGCAGTTAGGCTCCTGCGAGGCAGGCAGTCTAACGCGGGCACAATTGGCTCCTGACCTCGCACTTCTGCCACTCTGCTGACTCACGGCCACACTACCACTATGCTGGCTCAGCCACTGCTCAGGCACTCTCTTCTCCTGATGATGATAAAGCCCCTTCTTCACCCAAGTGCGATGGGCTACATCATCATCCGCTACTGTCTGCACGTCACTGATGTCCCCCTCAACGGTCTCAGGGCCAGGAGCCTGACCGCTTGCAACACGAGCTGCCATGCGACTCTCATCACTACTTGCCCGCCTACCAGAGGAAGTGGCTGATCTCTCCTCCAGATCCTGGCTGGGCAGTAACTGCTGACTGTCCTCTAGAAACTCATCCTTGCTTAAAAGTGGAGCTGAGCCTACGGCATATAATACTTCTCAAACTGAGGGAACTGAAAATAACAGAGGAAGTTTCAGGACAGGTGGGGGCACAATCGTCTCTTGGCTGGGGGAGTCTGATGTCACTTGCTTCAAAGTAGAAGACCGAATCAACTATTCAAGCACCACTGGACTGCTGGTCAAGATACGACCGCTAGATGACACTAGGAGCTCAGGCCTGTTCTGCTGCCACCCCGCCCCCTACTTCTGCCTGCACCAAACATTTTGGCCACTGCCCGTTCCCTTTGAAGGGCCTGTCACTCCTCTGTCTGACATACTGTAAAATAAAAGAATTTATTAAAAGTAAACACCCCAGAAATGGCTGTATCGCAAGGTAAGTTCTCAGCAGAACAGCTAATAAGACGTACTTGTATTTCCTATAAACACCCCCCCAAAAAGGCTGTGTCACAATGTCAATTCACTGCAGAACGGTTAATAAGACGTACTTGTATTTCCTATAAATAAACCCACAAAATGGCTGTATAACAATGTAAATTCACTACAGAACAGCTAAGACGTACTTATATTTCCTATAAATAAACCCCAAAAGAGGCTGTGTCACAATGTAAATTCACAGCAGAATGGCGAATAAGACGTTCTTCTATTTCCTATAAATTGGCCCCCAAAAAAGGCTGTATCACAATGTAAATTCGCCGCAGAACTGCTAATAACAAGTATTTAGATTTCCTATAAATTAACCACAAAAATGGCTGTATAACAATGTAAGTTCACCGCAGAACGGCTAATAAGAAGTACTTAGATTTCCTATAAATTAACCCCAAAAATGGCTGTATAACAATGTGAGTTCACCGCAGAACGGCTAATAAGAAGTACTTGCATTTCCTATAAATACACCTCAAAAATGGCTGTATCTCAATGTAAATTCACCGCAGAACGGCTAATAAGACGTACTTATATTTTCTATTAATACACCCCAAAAACGGCTGCATCACAATGTTCTTTCACTGCAGAACGGCTAATAAGACGTACTATACTTGTATTTCCTATTAATACACCCCAAAACTGGCTGTATCACATAGCACTTTCACCCCAATAACAAGCAAGGTTTGCTGGAATTACTGAGCTATCATATAGTGCAATTTGGATCCCCAAATTAGTGCATCAAGGTATAATAGTAATCGCTCATTACCCAGGCTTTACACTCCCCTATTGGACCCTGCTCTCTCCCTATAGTGTGGATAATGCCTCCCTATCCTTTCCCTACACTTTGAATGATCTTTCCCTGAACTTCTAAATCTTTTTTATTTATTTTTTTATGAATAAAGTCTTTCCTAACACTGTCCCTAGCACCTGTCACGTCTCTCCCTGCACTAAGTACACTGGAAAATGGCAGAATCCTAGATGGCTGAGGCTATTTATAGGACTGTGACATCACAGGGCTGGCTGCTGATTGGCAGCATGCATGGCATTGTAGGTGATCCCTCATTCCCAGAGTTCTTAGCGCCATGTTCTAATATGTGCAGCAGCCATTTTAGGAAAAAACACGATTCATTACCACTAAGCGTGAGGAAATTCGACTTCGTTGCAAATCAAATTTTTCCTGAAATTCGGATCTAATTTCACTTTGTCAACTTCGATTCGCTCATCTGTAGATGTATGTATAATTTTTCAGCAATCCCAAAAATGGAAGTTCTCCAAGGTTCTATTATCTAGTGTTTTTATAGATAACGCAGATTTGCCAGAGAAGAAGTCTAATAAGGGATTAAATGTCACATTTATATTGCCTTCTACGATCAGAACCCCAGAGGTGAACAACTTAGGGTCTGGAAGGTGGATGAAAAACAGGTAGATTGACCATGATTTGAAGCAAAATTACTTCTGTATCAGCAATAGTGCCTTTAAGGAAAATATATCTTCAGTTGTAAAAATATCCAGCTGGATAAGGCCTCATGCACACGACCGTTGTTTCATTCCGTGTCCGTTGTTCCGTTTTTCGTGATTTTCTGCAGACCCATTGACTTTCAATGGGTCCGTTGAAAACTCGGCTAATGCACCGTTTGTCATCCGCGTCCGCGATCCGTGGTTTCAGTCCGTCCAAAAAATATAACCTGTCCTATTTTTTTCACGGAAAACGGTTTGCGGACCCATTCAAGTTAATGGGTCCGTGAAAAAACTCAGAGGCACACAAGATTGTCATCCGAGTCCATTTTTTTCCTATCATTTGCATGGCAAACTTGACTTAGATTTTTTTTTACTTTCCTTCATGTCTGGGGATCCTCCAAAAATAAAGGAAGACACACGGAAACAAAAACGGACACGGATCACGGAACAACGGAACCCCTTTTTGCGGACCGCATGAGGCCTAAAGGACATGTCTTTATAAAGTAGGATTACAACTATGAAACCATTTATCAAAGCTCTGAGTCTGTAGTAAGGGGGTGTAGTCAGGGCAAAACATCCATACAAAACAATGTCATCATCATGGTATCTCTAGACTAGAACATCATAAATGTAACATCTTTGAAGAAAATAGAAAATAATCCAAATAAGATTATATGAACCAGTAGTTATTCAGGTTTAGTGGAGAGGTGCGGGGAAACACTACATTGTAACTTAGAGAAAGTCAGAGAATGAGCACAGCGTGGTCTGCAGCCTATTAACAATGTGCAATGAGCAGAGCAACAACATAATTAGAATGAAAAGATAATAAATGGAAAAGGGTCCACAATGGACCTAGCATTGCAGAACTCAACAAAACACCAGTTGTCTGGCTTCAGAAGGGGTCGTAGGAGAAGGTCACCCTCAACAGGCATCCAAGACGGCACATCCACTGGAGGGATCTGAAGGCAGTCCTAGACCTGCTGAAAGCCTCCTGGGGTGCAGATGGTGAGTTGCTTGCCCTCTTTCATAAAAACCAAACAGAAAGAGCCAGTGACAGATCAATTTCTTCCTCTCCCTCACACATTAAATACAAATTAAACAATATACATATGAGGTATTAATATGACCTGAGGAATGTTACAAAAAATTTGTTCGTCCGCATCCCAATATCTGTTCCGTACCCCTGCAAAACTAAAGATAGAACATGTCCTGTCCTTGTCCGACTAGAATAGACATTGTTACAATAGGTCCACAAAAAAAGGATGCAACACGAACGTCATGAGTATTTTTTGAGGATCCGCATTCTGCGGACCGCAAATTACATATGGTCGTGTGAATGCACCCTCATGGAGTGAAAAATATGGTATACCACAAAATAATAACATTTCTCCCACATAAAACAAGGCCTCAGCCAGCCACATACATGAAAAAATAAAAATACTATAGGTGCTGAAATGCAGAGAGGCAAAAACGAAAAAAAAAATGTTTCTGGTCACTAAGGGGTTAAATGCCCCATAGAAATAAGTCAACCAAGAAGTTTCCTAAGAAAAAGTTTCCAAAATGATGTGCTAAATCAGTCACACAGCATGCTCCACAGCAATACATTTGGCTCATCTTCTACATAGGAGGCTCAAGCTGTCTAAATCTGAAACATTAATCACAAATTTCCCCTCATTTCCATAATTACATCTAAGCAATTATTTTAATTAGGAGTTCATGCTTCTAGGAGAGACTAAAGTTCCTCATGGAGCAACTGTATGGTCATACACAGAGTTCCTAGGGATCACCATCACTTATAGAAGTATTGTCCTCTAGTGAGCAACCACCACATTACTAGGCATTCAAATTCTACCAAATGAAGGTAAAAGTTCACATCTGCGTTGTGACTTCTATTCATGGCCCTGTATTGCACCATGTAAAAGTATCTTACCCTCCATGTTAGCTCTAGGCCTGTACTGTGTGGGCATTGTCTTTTGTTCTTTCTAATGGTCCAGTATCTTTTAAACAATGAGGGACAAATGTCAATCATCACAGAACTCATACTCGAATCATGACATGGAGGAGAGCACAAACACTCAATACTTTCCATTGTGACAGGGGAATGTTATCAGGGTCTACAACCTGTCCAGTTATAGACATTGAAAAATTAAGTCATTAGCATCTGCCCTTGATGACCCTGTAACTTGTATGCCAGATGCAATTTACTTGGGCATTACTGACAAGGCCCTGATTGAAAAGTTGGAGAACCTTGACTGTGATAAAAATAATCTTTATTAATCCCTTAGTGCCACAAGCGACTCACTGTATACTTATTCATGTAAGAGGATTGGGTCAGAGGGAAGGAGTAGGGGGGGAGAGGGAAAAAGCATACAAATTTACACCTCGGGAGTGTTTGTATAGTTGTATAAGGAGTCAATGCATGGTGCCTTCTTTCAGAACATTAGTCGGGCCTGATTTTCAGTCCATGTTGTTCTGCAGTTCCTTGTTGTATAGTGCAATGGCTGTCGGAAGGAAGAATCCCCTGAACCTGCCCTTGCCGCATTTCATCTGCATGAATCCCTCACTGATGCTGCTCCTCTGCCTCAGTACTAGTGGGTGTAGGGTGTGGGGCTGGTTCCTGATGATATTCTTACATTTTGCAATGATCCTCCCTTCTGCCACCAACTCAGGTTGAGGCAGTTGGGTGCCCGCCATGCTGCCAGCTTTTATTTTTAATTAGTTTGAGTATCCCCCCATGTCCCCCTCCTTATCACTTCCTCCCTGACTGTGAAGAACATAATACTGTCCATTACAGAGTGGTAGAACATTTCTAGTATTTTCTTACACACGTTGAATGGCCTCAGTTTCCTCATGAAGTACTGATGACTCACTCTTTTCTTGTTTATTTTGCATGTGTTTGTTTGCCATTCAAGTTTATTGTCAAGGTGGACCTCTAGATATTTGTATCTGGTGACAATCTCGACCTTCTGGCAGTCAATCAAAATCAGCTGCACAGGTTGCCTCTTTTTTTCCGAACCTCACTACCTTCTCCTTTGTGTCTGTCACATTCCTGCACAATGACTCATATCACTTGAATATATCCCCCCCCCCCCACCCCCCCATCTTTGATTCTCTCCGTTACCACCGAGTCATTTGAGACTTTTTTCAGGTGGCATTGGTCAGTATTATATGGAAAGTTGGCTGTGTGTAATGAGAAGAGTAGCGGTGAAAAAACTGAACACTTAATTACTTCTGGGGGCCACCCATTTCTCTTGATCATCTTTGAGATGTTTTTACACATTGTTTGGGTCCACCTGTGATACATTTAGTTAATTGGCCATGATTTTGAAAGACACAACCCTGTCTTTATAAGGTCTCACAGCTGACAATGCAAATCAGAGCAAACACTATGCCATGACGAGGAAGAAAACTGCCTGTAGAGATCAGAAACAGGGTTGTGTGGAGGCACAAGTCTAGAGAAGGGTGCACAAAACTATCTGCTGCACTGACCGTTCCCAAGAACACAGTGGTCTCCATAATTCTTAAATGGAAGAAGTTTGGAACAACCAGGACTGGCAGCCCCAGTAATTGAGAGAAAAGAGCCATGGTAAGAGAGGTGACCAATAACTGAATGGTCACTCTGGTTGAGCTTCAAAGATCCTGTGTGCAGATGGGAGAAACTTCCAGAAGGTCAACCATCACTGCAGCACTCTACTGATCCGGACTTTATGGCAGAGTGGCCAGAAAGAATCCTCTGCTCAGTAAAAGACACATGAAAGCCCACCTAGAGTTTGCAACAAAAAAAACTAAAGTATTTTCAGATCATGAAAAACAAGACACTCTGGTCTGATGAAAAAAAAAAATGGCTTTTTGACCTCAATTCTAAGCATCATGTCTGGAGGAAACCAGACACTGACCAAAACAGCAGCATCATACTGTAGGGGTGTTTTTCAGTGGCTGGGAGAGGGAGACTGCTCAGGGTTTAAGAAAAGCTGAACAGAGCAAAGTGCTTAATGAAAACCGGATCCAGAGTGCTCTGGACCTCAGACTGGGCTGAAGGTTCACCTTCCAACAAGACAATGACCCTAAGCACACTGCTAAGACAAAATAGGAGAGGTTTAGGAATGTCCTTGAGTGGCCCAGCCAGAGCCCTGACTTGAATCCAATCCATCATCTCTGGAGAGACCTGAAAATGGCTGTCCACCACTCGTCTCCATCCAACCTGACAGAGTTTGAGAGGATGTGAAGAGAAGAATGGCAGAAAATCTCCAAATCCAGATGTGAAAACATTGTCGAGACCTACCCAAGAAGACTGGAGGCTGTAATCGCTCAATTTAGCACAAGACTGCAACATAACAAAATGTGAAAAAGTGCAAGGTCTGAATGCTTTGTGAATGATAGACGATAGACAGATAATAGATAGATAGATAGACAATAGACAGATAATAGATAGACAGATAATAGATAGATGCATACTATAGATAGATAGATAGATAGATAGATAGATAGATAATAGACAGATAATAGATAGATGCATACTATAGATAGATAGATCATTGTATCATTTTCTTATGATATCTCTAATACCCAGTAGTGTAGATAACGCTGCTTTTCCTTATTTTACTTGTATAATAAGTCGCCCGCGGGGTGAGAGGGGCGCACAGTGATGAATATGAGAGTCTGAGCTGTCACTCGCAGTAATTGCTGAGCTGCCTGTCTGTACACAGCCCTCAGGCCTGACAGCAGAGCTTACACCAGCAAAACAAAGGTAAATAATATCCAGCCTTACTATTTACCAGACGCCGCGGCCATACGACTCCCGTCCTCTACTTTCATAGCTCACCATATTAAACAGCGCGGTCAGTCCAGTGACTACAGTGTGAGCAAATACTGGCCTCACTCACATGTCTGTGTAAGCCATGAAATCCGTCATAAGATGGTCAGTGATTCATCCATGAAGATTTCCGCGAAGACTCCGTGTTTGGCCCATGTGTTGGTTTTTTGTTCTCCGTGTGTTATCCGTGTTCCACAGACACTGCCCAGCTGAAAATTAATTTTCAGAGCATCTTCTATAAACTGTCCTTGAAACATGGATTAAACACGGATGGCGTCTGAGTTGGGTCCATGTTTTTCACGTACTAATACACTATAATGGTCGTGATGGATCTGTAACCACGGACAAAATAGAGCATATGAATGCGTGCATGTGCTGTCCGTGAATCACTGGCGTGCGAATAAGGCCTCATACAGGTTACTACACAGCACATGCACGCATTCATATGCTCTATTTTGTCCGTGGTTACAGATCCATCACGACCATTATAGTGTATTATCAGACGCCATCCGTGTGACGCCATCCTATTCAGACGCCATCCGTGTGCCCAGTAGATAATGAAAGCTGTGCTGTGATTGGTTGTTTTTATAATGGAATACCCCTTTAATATCGAAATGATTTCCTTATTCTACATTGTTTTAATATCGCCTGTAGTCTGGAATTATTTAAGGGACTTTCCTCAGGATAGGTCATCAGTATCAGATCGGTGGAGGTCTGATTCCCGGCACCACCGACAATCAGCTGTTTGAAGAGACCTTGGAGCTCTGGTGACCACTGTGGTCCTGTCCTGGGCCAGTGATGTCACTTTCTTCGGTCACGTGGCCTAGGCACAGTTCAGTCCCATTCAAGTCAATGGACCTGAGCTGCAATACAAGGCTAAACCGCTATGTAATGTATGGAGCTGCACTTGGTGTACCACGAGGAGGCCGCCGCGCAAGCTGGAGCTGATTGGCGGAGGTGCAGGAGTCAGACCACCACCTATCAGATACTGATAACCTATCCTGAGGACAGTAAAAACTCAAGTTGAGAACAGCACCAAAGTCTCACACCCAACGTCAGGAATGCAAAAGATGATCTGCCGATGGACCTTCACCGGCCAGTTGGTATGAATGTAAAAGCTGAATGTGATGTCAGCAGCTCCCTGGACGGTTCTGTTCTGCAGCTTAGGGGCATCATGTAACGAGATAAACAGAACCGTTGTGGAGGAGATGTGGCATCACATTCAGCTTCTTCATCTACAGAACACCTGGAAACTCCTTTGCTATTTCGGCACTGAATGGCACATCTGGGGGGCGGTAAGGGGCTTCTTTGTTTGTGGCACAGATCAGTATCGAACCCCTTGGACTTTACCGGGGTCTGCTTGGAGGTCATTTGCTGTGACTCTGTTATCACTGTGGTCACCAATACCGGAAAACACAACAGAGGACCACAACACAAGTGTGAACAGAGGGTAACGACTACCTTGAAGGTCACGCAGAGTATGTCTTTAAGGGCTCAAGCACACGACCGTATGTATTTTGCAGTCCGCAAAAAATACAGATGACGTCTGTGTGCATTCCGTATTTTGCAGAACCGAACACCTGGCCCCTAACAGAACGGTGCTATCCTTGTCCGTAATGCAGACAATAATAGGACATGTTCTATTTTTTTGCGGAATAGACATATGGACATAAGGAAACGGAATGCACATGGAGTAACTTCTGGACCTATTGAAATGAATGACTCCGCATACGGTCCGTAAAAAAACCCGGAACGGACACAGAGAGAAAATACGTTTGTGTGCATGAGCCCTTAGGGTGACAGGAGTTATTGTCGATGGCAGCAATGCCGCAGCATGCACTGCTGGTCTTGTCCGCAAAAAATAAATAAAATTAGAACCTCAAACTGGGCCCATCATTATCAGGGCTCATGCACACAACTGTTGTTGTTTTGCGGTCAGCAAATCGCGGGTCTACACAACACGGATACTAATAGAACAGTCTTATCTTTGTCCGTAATGCGGACAACAATAGGACATGTTCTATATTTTTTGGTGGAACAGCCATATGGACATACGGACACGAAATGCACAGTCATTTGCATTTTTTTTTACATCCCCATTGATGTAAATTGTTCCGCATACGTGCCGCAAACCCCCCCCCCCCAAAAAAAAAAAACGGAACAGACATGGACAAAAAATACTAAGTATGGATGTAGAAGCCATGTGCGCGTAGCCTTAAAAAAAACTGAAATAACATCACAATGAATCTTGAGATGTAAAGGATTGACATTCATCATGAAGCGCATTACCAGATCCATCATGATCCGTTTTCTCATTCAGACTGATGAAGGAATCCATTGACAATCACTGCAGAGGATAAAACGACTGTAAACCTGGAATAAATGGATTACAAACTGATGACAACCCATCGCCCATTGATCTCAGTAATAAAAAGCCCCATAGTGAGGCGGACGTCCTCTGACTGCATTCCTCAGTGTGAAAATATCCAGATCCTTTATTTCTAAGAGGATCCAACCTACTTTTGGTCATGTAGCTGCTCACATTTTCAGTTGCCATCGCAGAGAATTTTAACTTAAGTAGCGGACAACCTTTATGACTGGAAAGTCCCAAATTATTAGAGGAATGATGTATTCTGAGTGAAATTACATAAAAATAAAATGATGTGCGCGGACGTCCTCGCTGTTACATGGAAGAGAATGTCTAACATAAGCTAACAGCTCCCTCTAGTGACCACTGCTGCAATTGCTGTCTATTTGGGCATGTGTATGAGTATATACAGTAAAGAGGCACGCTCCTATATAAATATGGTATTACTGAGGCACAGCACACGGACACGTGAAGAAAAACAAGTACAGGGCCTTGAAAAAGTATTCATACCCAGTGAACTTTTCCACCTTTTTCCCTTTACACCCACAAACTTAGGCCTCATGCCCACAGCCGTTGCCATATTGCGGCCCGCAAACAGCGGGTCCGCAATATGGGGGCTCCGGCTGTGTGCTCCCAGCATCACAGATGCAGACCCATTCACTTGTTTTGGGGTGTGGACGGATCACGGACCCATTCAATTTGAATGGGTCTCGATCCATCCCGGCCGTTTCCCGTGCATTGGGGGATCGCAAACTGCATGAGGCCTTAAATGTATTTTCTTGGGATTTTATGTGACAGACGAACACAAAGTAGCGAATATATGTGAAGGGAAAAGAAAATGATACATGGTTTTCAAAATATTTAATAAATAAAAATCTGAAAAGTGTGGAGTGCGTTTGTATTCAGCCCCGGGAGTCAGTACTTTGTAGGACCACCTTTTGCTCTCGTTACAGCTACAAGTCTTTTGCGGTATGTCTCCACCGGCTTTGCACATCCTTCTTTGCCAAATACGGCAGCTGAAGCTCAGTCAGATTGGATGTTCAACTCTTGCCGCAGATTCTCAATGGGATTTAGGTCTGGACTTTGACTGGACCATTCTAACACATGAATAATGCTGTGATCTAAACCTGCGGACCTTGATACCGTACAGTGCGGGCCCCCAACCATCTGGTGACATGTAGACGACAAATTTATCTTCATTTTCGCCAGTTTTCTGACGCGAATGAAGCCAGAAATCCACAGCAGCTCTGGGCTGTCATAGATTGCTGTTTAGGCGCACTGACTGCTGGGGGATGCACCTAATTTACAAGGAGGTGTGCGCCTCACAGATTAGGAGCATCCTCCAGCGGCGCAGGGTATATTAAGTGAGAAAACACCGGTCCTGATAAATCTCCCCCATGTTGCCATACACAGTCCACATTACTCACGTCACTAAGCTGCCTCCCAGACATTAGGCAAAGCCTTAGGCCTCTTTCACACGGGCGTCATGTTTTTTGCCCGGATAAGAGGCGGGTGCGTTGCGGGAAAATGCGCGATTTTTCCGCGCGAGTGCAAAACATTGTAATGCGTTTTGCACTCGCGTGAGAAAAATCGCGCATGTTTGGTACCCAAACTTCTTCACAGAAGTTCGGGCTTGGGATTGATGTTCTGAAGATTGTATTATTTTCCCTTATAACATGGTTATAAGGGAAAATAATAGCATTCTGAATACAGAATACATAGTATAATAGTGCTGGAAGGGTTAAAAATAATAAAAAAAGTTAACTCACCTTCTCCTCTTGTTCGCGTAGTTCCCGGTCTGTTCTTTAGCTGTGGGCTGAATGACCTGTGGTGACGTCAGATCACATGCTCCAATCACATGGTCCATCACCATGGTGATGGAGCATGTGATCTGACATCACCACAGGTCCTTTAGCCCACAGCTAAAGAAGAGACCGACCGGGAACTACGCGATCAAGAGGATAAGGTGAGTTAACTTTTTTATTTTTTTTAACCCTTCCAGCACTATTATACTATGCATTCTGTAGTCAGAATGCTATTATTTTCCCTTATAACCATGTTATAAGGGAAAATAATACAGAGAATAGACTGTCACCTAGAACCCATGCGTGAAAATCGCACCACATCCGCACTTGCTTGCGGATGCTTGCGATTTTCACGCAACCCCATTCACTTCTATGGGGCCTGCGTTGCGTGGATTATCGCACCGCAACGCACAAAGAGGAGCATGCTGCGATTTTCACGCAACGCATAAGTGATGCGTGAAAATCACTGCTCATGTGAACAGCCCTATAGAAATTAATGGGTCAGGATTCAGTGCGGGTGCAATGCGTTCAACTCACGCATCGCACCCGCGTGGAATACTAGCCCGTGTAAAAGGGGCCTTAGGCTACTTTCACACTTGCGTCAGAGTGATCCGGCAAACAGTTCCGTTGCCGGAACTGCCTGCCGGATCTGGCAAAACGTATGCCAACTGATGGCATGTGTAAGACTGATCAGGATCCTGATCAGTCTTATAAATGCATTAAAAATGCCAGATCTGTATTTTTTTCACTTTTTTTCCGGTCTGCTCATGCACAGGCCGGAAGGACGAATCTGGCATTTATACATTCCTAAGGAAAAAAATGCATTCGGGCAAGTGTTCAGTTTTTCTAGCCAGAGATAAAACCATAGCATGCTGCGGTTTTATCTTTTGCCTGCTCAGTCAAAAAGACTGAACTGAAAACATCCTGAACGGATTGCTCTCCATTCAGAATGCATGGGGATAAAACTGATCAGTTCTTTTCCGGTATAGAGCGCCTGTGACGGAACTCAGTGCCGGAAAAGAAAAACGCTATTGTGAAAGCACCCTTATTCACAGTGACAGGAACGAGTCCAATTTGTGGATGAAAATACTTAGACCTTTTTCTTCTACGCAATGAATCATAGAAGAACGGACAGAACACGGACGGCATGGATTTCGCAAACCAATAGACTTCTACAGGTGTTTCATCTGCAAAACTGCCTCCATTGTTTTTCTGCTTACCACCAATGAAAATAAAGATGTCTGAACAGAAACATAAAAATCTACAGAGACACGGCACATGTCCATAATTTACCAATGTGTGAACAAGCCCCGAGACTGGTGCCTGTAGGAGAGGTATAGCATGTGTAGGAGACCTTTTTTCTTACCTAGTGTCGCCTCCTAGTGCTAGAGCTACGTCCATTGTGCCAATTTTATTATTATTTATTATTTAAGCGCCATTCATTCCATAGCGCTGTACATATGATAAGGGGTGCACATACATAATACAGACAATTGCACTAATCATAAACAAAATGAGTTACAAACTGGTACAGAAGGAGAGAGGGCCCTGCCCGTGAGGGCTTACAATCTACATGGTATGGGAGAAGGACACAGTAGGTGCGGGTGAAGCAGGTCGTGGCGGTATAGAGGCAGCAGGGTCACTGGTTGTAGGCTTGTCTGAAGAGGTGGGTTTTCAGGTTTCTTTTGAAGGATTCCACTGTAGGTGAGAGTCTGATATGTTGGGGTAGCGAGTTCCAGAGTATGGGGGATGCACGGGAGAAATCCTGGAGTCGATTGTGGGAAGAGGCAATAAGAGGAGAGGAGAGAAGGAGGTCTTGTGAGGATCGGAGAGTGCGTGTGGGGGTGTATCGGGAAATAAGCTCAGAGATGTAGGGAGGGGACAGGTTATGGACGGCCTTGTATGTATTTGTAAGTACTTTGAAGTGAATTCGTTGGGCAATGGGGAGCCAGTGAAGGGATTGGCAAAGGGGAGAGGCAGAGGAATAATAGGGTGAGAGGTGGATTAGTCGGGCAGCAGAGTTGAGGATAGATTGGAGGGGTGCGAGAGTGCTAGATGGAAGGCCACAGAGGAGAATGTTGCAGTAGTCTAGGCGGGAGATAATGAGGGCATGTACAAGTATTTTCGCAGATTCAAAGTTAAGGAAAGCGCGGATGCGGGAGATGTTTTTGAGTTGGAGACGGCAGGTGGTGGAAAGGGCTTGGATGTGCGGTCGGAAGGAAAGGGCAGAATCCAAGATCACTCCAAGGCAGCGGGCTTTGTTGACTGGGGATAGTGTGCAGCCATTGATCGTGATAGATAGGTCTGTAGGGGGGGTTGAACAAGATGGGGGAAAGATTATGAATTCTGTCTTATCCATGTTAAGTTTAAGAAAGCGAGAGGCGAAGAAGGATGATATAGAAGATAGACATTGTGGGATTCTACATAGTAAGGTGGTGATGTCTGGACCAGAGAGGTAGATTTGTGTGTCATCAGCGTAGGAGTGATACTGAAAGCCATAGGACTCTATGAGCTGTCCCAGGCCAAAAGTGTAGATAGAGAAGAGCAGGGGTCCTAGGACAGAGCCTTGCGGGACACCAACAGAGAGGGAATGAGACGAGGAGGTGGTGCGGGAGTGGGAGACGCTGAATGTCCGGTCTGTGAGGTATGATGTGATCCAGGAGAGGGCCAGGTCAGTGATGCCAAGAGATGAGAGCGTTTGCAACAGAAGGGAGTGGTCAACAGTGTCGAAGGCAGAGGACAGGTCAAGGAGAAGGAGGACAGAGTATTGTTTCTTGGTTTTGGCTGTGAGTAGGTCATTGGTGACTTTGGTAAGGGCAGTCTCGGTCGAGTGGTGGAGTCGGAAGCCAGATTGTAGGCGGTCAAAGAGGGAGCAGGAGGAGAGGTGGGAGGACAGTTCTGAATGGACATGTTGTTCAAGTAGCTTTGAGGCATACGGAAGAAGTGATATGGGGCGATAACTGGACAAGGAAGATGGGTCAAGTGAAGGTTTTTTGAGGATGGGTGTAATGGTAGCATGTTTAAAAGCAGAGGGGAAGACACCAGAGTTTAGTGATAGGTTGAAGAGATGAGTTAGGGCTGGGATAAACACTGCAGTGAGGTTAGGGATGAGGTGGGATGGGATTGGGTCAAGTGCACAGGTGGTCAGATGAGATTTGGAGAGTAGAGTGGAGAGTTTACCTTCTGTAATGGTAGAGAAGTGGGTTTTGGGAGAAGAGGACCGAGCAGTTGTGTAGAGGGTCTGTGGGGACTGTGTAGTAAAGCTTTCTCTGATGTGGACTATCTTTTGTTTGAAATATTTGGCAAAGTCCTCAGCTGAGAAGAGAGGAGAGGGTGGGGGCGCTGGGGGACGGAGAAGGGAATTAAAAGTGCTAAAAAGTTGTTTAGGGCTGTGGGACAGGGAAGATATGAGAGATGAGAAGTAAGCCTGTTTTGCATCAGCGAGTGAGGATTTGAATATGAGGAGGGATTGCTTGTATGCGGTGAAATGATCTTTAGAATGGGATTTCTTCCATTGCCGCTCAGCAGCCCTGGAAGCTTGTCTGAGTTTTTTGGTCAGGTTGGTGTGCCAGGGTTGTCTGTTGATTTTCCGGATTTTGTTGTGTGTGAGGGGGGCAACAGTGTCCAGAGCTGTACTTAATGTGGTGTTATATAGGGTGGTAGCAGCTTCTGGGTCTTGGAGGCAACAGATGGTAGAGAGTGGGAGAAGAGAGTCAGAAAGCAAGCAAAAGTCAAGCTGTTTGAGGTTCCTGCGGGGGTGTGCTAGTGTGTGGACTGGGGGAGCTGCAGAAGAGACCAATGAAGAGAAGGTGAGTAGTAGCCAATGACACAAACTGAGAATGGAGAGCGGTTCTTCATGGTACAGACTCGAGCCATCCCTCTAATACCTTCATTGAACGGGATTGTATGAGACTAAGTAAACAGCGCCACTCCTTTCAGAAGGCTGTGCCTGGAATCGCAGCTCAGCCTCTTTCAAAGAAAGTGGTGCTCAGCTGAAATACTGTAGATACAGTTAGGCCCCTTTCAGATGAGCGAGTCTCACGCATCTGACTTGCAGCAGCTCCCGTCCTGACCTCCCAGCACTGACGGGGTCACATAGCATTATATTGAGTTATGATACTATGTAACCCTTACAGCTCTGAAATATATTGTATAACACTGACAGGATGTTATATACACCTCCGAGTTGTTTGAAGCTATCCCCTATCAACACGATAGGGGATAACTATTAGAACGGTTGGAGTCCTACAGCTGGGACCCCCACTGATCATGAGAACAGGGGCCTCATACCCCCCTGAAATAAACAGAGCCGCCTGATGGGCATGTGTCCGGCCATTCTATTCATTTCTATGGGAATTCCGGAGATAGCCGTGCCCTGTACTCGGCCATCTCCATAACTCCTACAAAAATGAATGGACTAGCCTCGCATATGTGCTGCAGAGGGCATGGCGTATGTTCATTTCAGGAGGGCTGCAGGGGGTATGAGGCCTCCGTTTTCGTGATCGGTGGTGGTCTCAGGCAGTAGGACCCCCACGATCTAATACTTAGATAACGTCCAACAACAAGAATACCCCTTTAAAGCTATTGCAAAAGTAGATTAAATACCATTTTACATAACATTTCCAATGTCTAGCCCAGGCAGGCTCAACCTGTGGCCCTCAAGCTGTTGTAAAACTACAACTCCCACAATGCCCTGCTGTAGGCTGTTTGGGCATGCTGGGAGTTGAAGTTTCGCAACAGCTGGAGGGCCGCAGGTTGAGCATGCCTGGTCTAGGCCATCACGGCTGTGATTATACGCATTGTGACACTGTATGGGGAGGCAGGTATTTTCCTCCCAGTGTGTGCTGCTGGACTGATTGGTGGCCCGGTGGGGTCAAACACCGGACTGGATCTCAGGTGCCGGTCCGGGTTTTCGTTAACACCTAGCTGCGTTTAAAAAAAACAGCTGGGATCAGCAGAGGAAATCTCTGTATTGGGATCTGAGGCTTGTGCCGGGGTGGAGGGCTGAGACCCGTGTGAGGGGAACAGGCTGACTGAAGCCTGCTGATGTGAACTGACACCAATACTGCTGGTGTGAACTGACACCAATACTGCAAGGGGACTTTTGGCTTGAAAGTGACTTTTTGTTTTGTGAACTTGCTAATGTTTGAATAAACACTGAACTTTTGATTTAAGAACTGGTTCGTGCCTCTATACTGCGCCCGCTTATCCTGTCTATCAGAGCGAATCCCCACGGTCTGGACGTGTGAAATAACTAGCACAGAGCTAGCTCGCTGCCGGCCAGTAATAAATCACTGCATTATATAAACCGATCTGAATATCATCTCACTGAGACATTCGGTGACAGTTAATTTTAAGAACCAAGAACTTTAAAGAAAAAAAAATGAAAACTCCAGAAACTTCTCATTACTTCTTCTTTATCTTTGTAAAATAGGATTATGAGCCGAGTCATTTAACATTTCTACTAGACCTGCAGGTGCCTCAAGTGAGAGCGGAATAATTGAATCCAGCCATTAAACGTCTTGTAAGAAGCGGAGGAATCACGGTATGATAATCACTCTGCTTTATTAGACAAGTAAACTATCCGGATATGGAGAGCAGTTACTGGACTGTACGACGTGAGAACCATTGTAATTCTCTATTAACCGCAGCAATGAAGCATTAAAGGAATGGGAAAAGTTACCAGCGGAGAAGAGTTTGATCTCTGCTGAATTGCTGCCATTGCCGCACAAGAGCGGACGTGGAGAAATTCAGCACCGGACTGCTATGCAGATTTAAAGGAGATTTCCAGGACTTCGATACTGATGTCCTATCATCAGGATAGGTCATTGATATCAGATCGGTAGAGGTCCCACACCCGAAGCCCCCAATGATCAGCTCCGTACACCGTGTAGTGGCCAACGTACTGCAGCTCAGCTGCCACCGAAGTGAATGGGAACTGAGCAGCAGTATGGCAGATTTACACAGTGCACTGAGGCTTCTTCTCCTGCTCTGTACAGCTGGGGTGCCTGAGCGTCACTGATCCAATATTGAGGGTAGGTCAGAAAATATCTGTAGCCCAGACAACCCTAATAAAGGGGTTATCCGGGAATTTGATACTGATGACCTACCCTCAGGATAAGGTCAACAATATCAGATTGCTGGGGGTCCGACTACAGAAGCCCATCGCCAATCAGCTGTTCAAAGAGGCCACAGCGCTCTTCCTAGGCCAGTGACGTCACCGTGCATCGTTCACATGACCTAGGATCAGCCTAGTCTCATTCAAGTGAGCCTAAAGTCCTAAGTCCTCAATATCAATTCTGGATAAGCCCATTAGGTATGCCATATGCTTTTAACGAGCGCACGGTGGGTGATATGTATGGCAGTTGCATAAAGGACAGTTCTCTAATATACGTCCATTACCACAATTGCTCCATTAATAAGCAGGTATCTTCCAATAAAATAAATATTTGATTCCTTGGAAGATCGATGATTGAGAAGAAATTTATGGGCCAGTGAAGATTTTCCCAGATACTAAAGTGGTACCTTATGTGCCCCCAGTACTACACACTGCTCCCACTGATCGGGTCAACGTCCGACCCAAGTAAAAGTGTAAAATAAAAGTAAGCCCTCATGCACATGACTGTATTTTGGGTCTGCGTCCAATTTGTATTTGTATGGGTCATCCATGTGCTTTTCTTCTTCGTTTTGCAGATATTAGGAAAAAACGGTATGCACATGGACGGTATCTGTATTTCATGGACCGCACAATGCATATGGTTGTGTGCATGAGGCCCAAATGGGATTAAGCAAGGGCGTACCAAATCCTCTGTTTGCTGGGACTTCTATTTTTTTTTTTTTTACTAGCAACCCATGCAAGCGTTCTAACATGAGACCCTGTATGAGGCTTGAATGCTTTATTAAATACAGATATTCTAGATCCATTTTCAGGCATTTTTCCCCAGAGCCCTGCTGTGCCGTTCTTCTGTTATTCCTCCTGGAAATTTAAGAATAAATACTTACAAGTGGCTGCTATTATCTTTGTCCGTAGGGTGTGTACTGGTCAGCACTGACTGGACCATTTAAGATGAGGGAATGGTAATAATAGCTACTGTTAATTTATTCATCAATTTCCACAAGGAACAATGATGTTCAGTAATTAATAAGAAAACTGGGAATATGGAACTAACAGAGATAGCTGGGCACAGTGCTCGATGTCTCCAACAGTCCCTCAGATATTGAATGGAGCGTCAGTCAGGGTTCATGCTAGACCACCCCTCATGTAAACTCCTCCAGAACAGGGGATCCAGCAGTCATACATTTATACTCATCCTGTGAACAAAGTGTGTATGTGTGTATATAAAACATCTTTTCCGTGTGCGGTTTCTTCCTACAATGAATGCCAACTAAAACCAAAAAACTCCAAGAACCTCAAAAAGTTAAAAGATCTTCAGGAGTTTACTGGTTGTCAAAGAGAAGTATGTACAGAACATTACAGACAAAGATCAGAGGGTTATTTAATCTTGGCCAAAGCCGCTGCCCTCCTCTCCGTGTTCTGAAACAAAGCTCGGATCAAACTCTTCACTTCGTTGGTGGAGAACTCTGTAGCCAGGGGTCCTTTACCATCTGCCCACCTGCAGAGCAAAACAGGACACAAAGTGAGCCAGAGAAACCCTGCAAAGAATCAGCATACCGTATTTTTCTCCCCATACAACACACTCACACCCCCGTGGGGAAATTTTGGGGTGAATACTAATGAGCGCTTCCATTATGGAATCGCTCATTAATACCGGAGGCCCGGGAAGTGGTGAAGGCTCTGTACTCACCGCTTCTTGGTCCTCAGCTGTCGGCTGTGCAGTGGCAGCGCACAGTGTGAGGGTGCTCTGTGACCTCACCCTGTGAGCGCCGGTTCACAGCACAGCCGAAAGCAAGAGGAAAAAGAGCGCGGGCGGTGAGGAGCGGCAGCGTCCAGGAGCAGGAGAGGTAAGTGGTTTATTTTTTATTTTGTGATCTGAGGCTGGGGGCTGCTGACATGTGACTGGAGGCTGCTGACATATGGCTGGGGGCTGATATGAGGCATGGGGGTCTCATCTGAGGTCTGATTGAAGGTCTTCTTTATATTGGGCTCTGATATGAGCTTTTATTAACATTGGGGATCTGATTGCTGATCTGATCTCTAATGAAAACATATTTTTTTCTTATTGTCCTCCTCTAAAACCTAGGTGCGTCTTATGTGCCAGTGCGTCTTATAGGGCGAAAAATATGGTATATCATCACAAAATGGGGGTTCGACTCCGGGTCCCCATCTAGAAGCCAGAGAGGAGAGTCTCTGCTGGTGACAATGCAATTTCCTAATACAATATCATCTCAACACCAGCGGATTCAGCTGCCTATGACTAAAGCTGGCCATACACTTCACATACCCGAATGTTCCTCACTACCTCCCCGCTTCCCCCTTACGCAAGAATACTCATCCTGGCAGAACGCACATGTGCCCTGTGTGTGAAGAGGGACATAGGCAGCTCTCGGACAGCCCTGTAGTGGCTTATCTCCCGGGAGAACAAAGGACTGGGTACTTTGAAACCCATGAGCCTGCTCCTTCTTTTCTCCAGCATCTCCAGTCAGGGGAGAGTTAGGAGATCCCCATATATTGGATCATCACTCTGGTCCCACTGAAACTGGCAGGTTTTGACTGGGTTCACATCACCATTTTGTCTTACGTTTAAGATATATAAAAAAGTTTAAACAGACACAATATGGTGGCATCTGTCACCATAGAGTTCCTTTGCAAAAAATTGATACGTTATCGTGTACTTTTTTTTACCGCACTCAGGATGGAAAAGTCTAGTGCAAGGCGTTTTTGTATGCTTTTTTTTTTTTTTATCCCAAACCAATAAGTTAAATGTAGGGCAAAAGCCTTAGTGAACATTTATATAATGTGCATGGCCAGGTTAAGTTTATCCAGATGGGGCCCTCTTTAAAGGCATTTTTACAAAAAAAATAAAGACATTTGTTATGTGCTTAGGATATGCCATAAATGTCTGGTAGGTGGGAGGTCCTACTTCTCCCACAGCTATTTGGAGGACCACTAAATGAAGACAAGTCTATATAATAGAAAAATGGCTGCACATGTCTGGTTCTCTTTAGCTTGGTCAACATGAGTTACCGAAACAGCTGGACCTCAAATAGATTGGGGTTGACAGATCCCTGTTCTCCCAACAGATGGGGATCCTCACCTATCAGGCATTTAAAGCATATCGCATAGCTACAGAACGTTATAAATGTCTTTTGCAGGATAAACACCTATAAAAGGTTATGTCCACACACCGCGGTCGCACCACAGTGGTCGTTAATTATAATAATTAGGACCGCACTGTCTGTTAATGGCTGTGTGGCACCTGCAATACTACACAGCCATTAGCAATACAGACCAACTAAACAGTGCCTTAATTAGTAAAATTAGAGCCCACTGCAGCTCACAGGGCCACGCGGTACTCGCAGCTCAACCGCACTGTGTCAGTGCACCCATAAAAGTTGTCTGTGAGGTGTATCAAACTAAAAGGGCCTGCTTTCTTCCAGAAACCGCGCCACCTCTGTCCACGGGTTGTACAAATTATTTCAGTTCAGCTCCATAGAGTTAAGCGGCACTAACACACAACCTGTGAACCGTTGTGGCTCTGTTTCTGGAAGAAAGAAGCCCTCTTTCTACTCCAGGACTACCTCTTCAAACTGGACAGAGCAAAGGTGCCAGAAACCCACCGGTCTACTATCTCCTGTAGGTTTGCTTGCAGAATGATCATGAGCTCTTTGAATTTCATCCACTTCTGCACATAGATGGGCACCTCCTCCTGAAACCTCTTGTTTTTGCCTTCTTCAGGAAGAGGAGTGAAGACCAGGGGTCCTTCTTCTATCATTGTCCTGCACAGTGTATACAGTCGTTCTCCATCTTCGGTGGAAATGTCCTATCATAAATAAAGCGTAGTCAATAGACATCATTAGCTCTCGGCCATACGCATTAGATAGCTTCCCCCTATAAACATGAAAGCCTGGATCAGCTGAGCATGCGTGAGAGAGCGGGATAAGTGGTATCCGGTAATGCTGTTCTTCCAGGAGCAGAGGATCAGAGGGGTGTCCAAATCCACTGGAAGCTGGAGATAATTAAGCAGGAGGATTGGGAGAGGTTTTAGTTCACGGTTTATATACAAGTGTGACCTTCCATAAAAAAACAGCTCTGGGGCTCTGCACCCTGCAATATAGCAATGTAACTGTGTATAGCAATAACCCGTCTAAATGTATGTGACTAACCAGAGTGTAATGAAAAGTTATAGGCCTTGATTACGGAGGCCAGGATTTTGTACCCCAATCTTAGAAATCAGGCTCACTTGTTCGGATTGGAATGTGCCAATTTTAGAGGCGCTCACCTCTTAACAAAATAGCCAATCTTAACTTGGAGCTGGCACAGATTTTAGCTAGAATTGATGCCAGTTTTATGGTGTATATTCAGCCCTGCTGTGGCCTGGACGCCCCCCTAATGCGCCCCCCCCCCCACACACACACACACACACACACAACTGGTGTGTGAGTAGCCTAAAAAAAAGTGTTACCTTTTTGCGCCTTTTTGCTTCCCAAAGTCACAACAACTTGACATGTGCCATTTTAGACAAAAATGGGAGAACAGCGTATGATACATCGGGCCCCTAATACATCATATTTTGTCCTGTAACATCTCAGCATTTTTAAAAGGGGTTTTCCAGATTATAGATATTAATGACCTATCCTTAGGATGGGTAATCAATACCCAATCGGTGCGGGTCAGACTCCCGAGATAGAGAGAGCGGAGTCAGAAGTACAGCCAGCTGCAGTACCCTGGAATGGCTGGTACACAACCTAGTCTGTGTCCGGCTCCATTCTCTGCGTTAGTACCGATACCTGCTGTGAACAGCTGATCTGTGGGGGTACCAGGAGTCAGACCCCTACAGATCTGACCTATATCTACAACCTGGAAAAAACTTTAAAGATCTTTGCTTGCTGTTTTTGAATGAAAAAAAATGTTTTGCTTACAGCAGGAGACTTACACCAGTCCATAGATTATTAAAGGGGTTGTGAAGGATTAGACGTGACCGACCGTCTTCTCCCAGAAACAGCGCCACAACTCTTCATGGGTGAATAAAGCCAAGCTGTAATACTTTAGGATATGCCACATTTGTAACTCTTACAACGCCACTTGCGTGCGCCTGCGCAGCGTGTCCGTTCAGTTTTTTATTTATTTTTTGAGGCCCATATGCGGAGCCATAAAAAAAATAATAACAACAGAAATTACCCCATGTGCATTCCGTATCCGTATGGCCGTTCCACAAAAACATTAGAACATGTCCTATTCTTGTTGTGTGTGGACCCTTTATTTAGTAGGACCCCCCTTCTATGACTTCCATAAGCCCTAACAGGGGGCATGGATATGAGTTATCTTCGCGAGACACCTATTTTAAGCTCTCTTTCATAAGTTACAAAGGCATAATCGGCACACGCTAAAAATAGTGGTGAATAGAAATACGTTTCATAAGCAATTCTATGTCACTCAAGGTTGCAGGTACAGCAGAGACAGAAGGCTGCAGTATCTGGATGTTTAGCATACAGTACCTCCAGCGCAGCGATTTTATTAACCATTTCCGTAATGGCGGTGTTCAGTAACGTCCCCACGGCTTTGCAGTAAATTTCTACGGGAAGCACGTCCTGCCACACTTTACCCAAGCGGCTTAGTTGGTGAATAACCTTAAAAAGAGGAAAAAAAAACTTCTCAGAAACTGCACCGGTCTTACATATTAACGTACTAGACGACAGCACAATGATCGCTACATGTGTGAATCATGAAATGTCTGAAGGTGGAAACTGCAGTAGAGACAATGTTATCAGGAGCTGAGACTAGAATTACACTAAAGAGGCCCTCTAACCTTGCCTCATGTCCGTTTTAGTTTCTACTATAGCAATACTGGAGCATCTATTCATGTCACCATTCCTTTATCATTCCTGCTAGAATATATGAATGGATTGCTAGCAACTTGCAATGGCGGCCCAGATGGGTGTTACCAGTTGGGAGGGGAGGGTTACCTGCATAGTCTGACACTGGCAGCACTGATTGTATAGTGTTGGACTGTGCAAGGACACCTCCAACTGGTAACACAAATCTGGACCTTCATTGCCAACTACTAGCAATTCATTCAAAACTTCTAGCAGGAATAATAAAAGAATGGAACATCATAGGGTCCTACCAATAGATGCTCCACGATTGTTATTAGATGGGGGGGTGCAAGTCGTTACTAAAACAGACATGTCTGGAGAGGCGACAGGTCCTCTTTAAAGGGTGTTCTGAAAATAAGCTGATCATGGGGGTTCAGCTGCTGGGATCCCCAGCAATCACAGGTAATCCACTGGTGAACATAACCGCAAGGACCGGGAAAGGAAGCGTTAAATGGGTTTTCCAGGACTTAGATACCTATGACCTCTCCTTAAGGTAGGTCATCAGTATCAGAATGGTGGGGACAGACACCCCACACCCAGCCGCTGGCACCGGAACATATACGGAAGGCTTCATCTACTGTGTAGTTTCCTGCTCTGTTCTGCATGGGCGATTCATGCACCGCTTAGTGGATGGTCACTCAATGCACTGCCTCTTCCCTGCTTTACAGGTTTCACTCAAATTTCCATTGACCCGTAACTTCTTGTCTAGATATGTGACCACTGCTTTAACACTGAGGTGGACATGTCACCACTGTGGTCACAGGTAAAGATGACACGTCACAGGGTAAACAGAGACTGGTGAGGGACCAGTGAAGAATGGGAGCAGCGGGGCACAGCGTACATCTTCCACTGTCAGACGATTTGAAAAATATTCACTAGGGGAGAAATACTCTGAATTAATATTAGTGATGAGCGATGCTACATCTGAAGTCACTTCGCCGAAATATTTGGATTAATGCTGTACCGAGATCCATCTCTTTACAGCATTAAAATGTACGGCCTCCAATGAGGCGGAGTCAGTTATTCGCAAAGTTGCGTGAGACTTCGTTGAATAACTTTGGTAGTTGATTTTTAAAGTGGAAAACTTTAAAACTTGGAACCAAACTCAGTTTCGGTTCCAACTGGTATATTAATTTATTATAAATATTTTCTTATGGTGCAAGTAAAAAAGAAAAAAAAGTGCAGCTTCTGTACCTGCCGTATCGCTTTGTGCGCAGCTGTGTAGTTGTCTTCATCCTCCATGTTAATGAAGGAGCGCGCATTTGATAACCTGTCAAGAAGCTCTCCTTTCTGCAGCCGCATTTGTGCCAGAAAAGTCTCTGTGCCTTGTGAAACAATGGACACAATAGAAGGAAACATCAGCACCACAGGTTGTGTATGTAGCCCCTTATAGGGTGACTTACATGTGTGGACCGTCATACCCTAAATACCACTTTTGTAAATTTACATGCAACTTTCGTGAAAGAATTTCTGGAGTTGTCTGTAATCGGTGAGAAAATCCTAGCTCACGTATTAGTGAATGGTACTTGCAATAAACGGAATATGAACTGATGGACAATGTGCTAAACACACACCACAGATCCCACAAAACGTCCTACCTAAACGTCTAAATCCAGGTACCATGTCCACAAATGTGGCAGCTCCGTCACTGAGTGGAACAGGAAGGTGATACCGAAACTGGTGTCCGAGAGTTAGCAGGTGGTGCGCGATGTACATGCAGTTGTTATGGTGGATGGCCGAGAGCTGTGGAAGTTTCTGTAGGTTCTCTCTGAAAAGGAAGAACATCACCGTTCTCACCACTGGTATATATAGACAGGGTCACCAAATACGTGCCAACTAGAGATGAGTGAATTTCCGGTTATGAAATTTGTTTGCGATTTGTTGACTGGTAAAAGGTGAATTGCGTTATGGATTCTGTTACCACGGACAATAACGCAATTCTATGACGGAATGCCCTTAGAGGCAGGAGAGGACTCCCCAGCATAACGGAAATGGAACCGATTCGTTTTGCAGCCCATAGACTTCTATTATGACGGAATGAAGACCGAAATGCCTCTAAAGGCATTCCGTCAAAGAATTGCGCTATGGTCCATGGTAACGGAATCCATAACGCCCTTTTAACAGTAAACGAAGCGTGAACGAATTTCAAAATATGAAATTGGCTTGTCTCTAGTGCCAACACTCGGAGAGGGAGAGCGAGAGGCCGAGAGCGGGCAAGTGAGAGTCAAAGTCCCTTGTCACATGTGCCATCAAAGCTTCAGGTCTCCCAGACTGGTAAACATAAAGCCAAGTAGATTTACATGCACTCCACATTCTTCTATCCTATCTATAGAATTCAATAAAAATGAGAAGCCAATAAAAAGTTCTTCACTTGAAATATCAGTCATTTGTTCCCCTGAACATCTTCTGACAAGGTGACACAAAGCCTACAGTCCCGTTACGCTTTCAGGTAGGGCTCATGCACACAAACATGTGCCAGCCATGCCGGTATTGCGGCCCTCAAAAAGCAGGTCCGCAATATACGGGCACCGGCCTTGTGCGCACCATATTATGTATTAGAACTAAGTTTTATGCAAATCGACTTTGGATGTTTCATCTGAAGTCTATTCGCTCATTTCTAATTACAGTATACCACAAACCCAACTGATCTAAGGAGATCTACAGTCTTCCAAAGGCAGAAGAATGAGCAAATAGTGGAACGTCAGCAAAAGCGACAAAGGGCTTAGAGGAGGAGCTGATGCTGATCCTATGAGGGGCACTGCAGCCTAAAGCACAAAGCTGGTGGCATCATCATACACAGTGCTGTGTTCTGCTCAATCGGGGATCCGTGTTTATGATAATATTCTGCAGCGCTATTCTTGCTATCAAAAACTCTAGCACCTCTCCTAATATAATGTAATTGCGCTGTGTCTTTTTCTGGGTCACCATTGTATAATCATACTGGGACAGATTTACTAAGGCTACATGCACACGACCGTAAAAAAAAAAAAAAATGTCCGCTAAAAATAGATAAACTGTCAATTTTTAACAGACTTTTTTCACTGATGCCTTTTTGAGAAATGGACGTTAAAAATGCACCCATTTAGTTGTATGGGGGCAGTTGGTCAGTGAAAAACTGACAAGTTAGAACCATTTCTCACAGACCTTACAAAAAAAAAACTGCTGTGTGAATAACCCCATAAACGGACGTGTTCATTTTTCAGCGTGGGGTGCATGTACCCCAAGGCTTATATTAAACGTGCAGCTCTTCAAGGTGATCGTTGGGAAGGAAGTGTTCCTTCCTGGCAATCGCCTGCTCGCTAGTGGAGGAGGCCGCTGCTATTACATGCAGCAAGCTCCTCATCAGTATGGGAAGGAGTGATCGTTAGTGCCATTGCTTGCGCCCATACGGAATTACTGTTTGCCGGCAGCAGACCGCGATCACACAGCATGATCTGGTGCTGACAAACAACGATTTTTAAACCTGCTGAAAGATTCCAATTGCCCATTGAATAAGAGTTTTCTGGTCCATAGGGTAATCAGCGGGAGCATTACACTGCCAGATCGCTAACGAGCGCTCATACGAATGCTTGCTAGCGATCATCTGAACAATTATCTAACCGTGTAATAATGCAGTCTAATAATGCACTAAATCTATCACAGTGGCTGATGCCGGATGACAGACCTGGTGCATCTTATACCACCTATTAGTTGGCTTACTTGGCAGCAACATTTGCTGCAATTTTAGGACAAATTGTCAATTTTAATGCTCGGCCCCTTTCTCTCCAAACCGCGTGCCCCCTTGTCCGACAACTCCAAAAAGTTTCTAAAGCATTTGATAAATGCGGTGCACAGCATGTAAGTCTTTTTCCAGTATTCAGGCGCATTTTGATCAGTAAATCTCCCCCGCTATCTGCAGACAGCCACATAAGCACCTTCATACAGGTGGTACACACAGACTTGAGATGCTGAGGACACTCACTTGTGATACGTTGGGACAACATCATAGAACAGATGAAAAATGTTTCTGACAGTGTAGAAGAGCTGGATGGCACTGAAAAGAAGGGGAAGCAGTGGTCAACAGCATAATACGACATACAAAAGAATAAAGCACAAAGAAATGGAGTAATTCAAAAACTATACCTACTCTACAAAGCTGAAGAAGTGTGAAGGACCATATCAAGTGGAAGTACAATGTGACTTTGTATAAAGGAGAATATCAGATCCGTGAGGGTCTGACTCCTGGCACCCAGCTGTGGGAAGGGGCGGCCGCACTCAAGCACCCTGTGACTTCACATCAATCGGTGACATGGCCTTTCTGCAGCCAGTTCCCAATCAAGTGAATGGGACAGAGCTGCAATACCCGTGCACAGCCGCTCTACACCACACGGCACAGTGCTTGGTATACAATGAAGAGGCCGCATGCTCGCCTGGGCACTGTGACCCCTTCAGACTGCAGATAAACAGCGGTGCGGGGAGTCCTAATGATGACCCATCTGTAAAGCTGGCCACACACTTCAGCCGTTTCTCCTGTACGACTATAGAACAGTAGCTTTGTACTGTACTTCTATCTTAAAAGGTTTGTCCCAAGATTAAAACTTAGCAACTAGCCAGAGGACCCCTTGTTCTCATGATCGGTGGAGGTCCCAGCACTTGGTCCCCCACGGTCAGACACTTTGCACCCTTTATAAAATCTATAGGCAACCCTTTTAAATGATTTCCTTTGTCTTTAGGGCCATAGCCCCGACTTACCAGGGCTTATTACTCGTTGTAGCTTCTGAGAGAGTCTGGTAGGCAAGTTCCATCAGCTTCTCCACAGACTCGCTGATCCGGCAGGTGGGCAGAGAGAACGTGTGCTGGCTCAACTTGGCTTCATTCTCCAAAGCTGGGGCTTCATGTGATGGACTCTTTGTCTGTTTTACCTTCTCTCCCCCAGGGCTCTGGAGTTTTGGCACCGTCACTTTAGAGTCTGGTGTGATCTATGAGCAAAGCAAAAAGCATGTGGTCCAACAATTAGAAGGCTGGATTTCCAGGAGGACATCCCTACTCCACCAATAAGATGGATGTTGATCTGATGTCTGTATTCACATTGTGCAGGCCACATATTTACAGAGACTGCCGTTACCTGGTTACTCGCCACTATGTTAGGGATCAAACCATTTTTTTTTCGTGGCATTTTCCAAATCTGTTCTTTAAATGCTGCCGCAGGATACATCAGAGTCGGTAAAGCCGGGTTCACATCATTAGTTTCATTTTCTGTTCTTCTGATCCATCAGAAGAATAGAAGAAGAAAAAAAAACACACAGGATCCTGTACCACAGCTATGCACATTTGGCATCCATTTGAGCAATTTCCATCAGAGATCCGTTATTTCAGGTGGACGCATTCAGTACTTTTCTCGGTCTAAAAATAACAGATCACAGACGGAAATGGCTCAAAAGGATGCCAAATGGGCATAACTAAAGCACAGGATCCGTTTTTCTTTTTACAGGATCCGGTTTTACGGTTCTTCGGGTAGATGTGAACTCTCCGTAACCTGAGGCCCCTTCGCACAGCTAACAGGTGGTGGTGTTGCAACGTACCAGTCCCGTGTGGACACATCTTTAACCCTTTGGCCCTGAAGCAATTTTCTTTTTCTTACTTTTGCTTCTCCCTATGAGTCTTCCATGACCCAGCAGAACATTTTTCCATTTCCATTCACAAAGCTGTATGAGGGCTTGTTTTTTGCGAGACACCATTTTGCACTATTTAATTTAATTCACTGTGCAAGGACGTTACCGTCATTCCAATGATACTAAAAAAAAGTAAAGGTTTTCTTACGCTTTATATTATTTAAAAATATATATTTCGATCTATGGAGCTTTTGTGAGCGAGCTTTTTTATAAAAAATTTTATTCTTATTTTCCCGAACGGCATTCACTGGACTGGAGTTATATCCGATCCCAGTCACTGCTGACGGGTGTCAGCTGTATAACCGTGTATGGAGCAGAACTACTGAAGAAAATTAGTCCTAACCTTACTGCTGCTACATTCCTGGATCTAACTCAAAATCAAAACCCTTGATCTGACCCCCAGAGAAACATTCCGCCATGTATGTCTATGTATGTCGAGCCTATGCCTATAAATCTTTTCTGAAATGGTTATCTATGTGTCCATGAGAGAGTTCCCCACTGATCTCTACAATGAAGTGGGCCACGTGGGTATACTATGAGGAGCCCATACACTTTCAAAACCTGTCTGCCAACAGTTATTCTTCCCGACTCTGCCGTGTACATACACTCTCACCTAAGTGTGTGTGTTCTCAGTGGGGAGATAGAAGTGAGCTGCTGCCAGATCATCTCCCATGAAATCCATCAAGTCTGACTCTTCTTTCCTCCGACATCTGCAGCTAGGACATCACCACACACATTACATGGTTGGCCAGCCCCATCGAAATCTGCCAATTTGGCCAAACAATCGTCTAATATGTATGGGCAGCCTACACTCTCAGATTATTGCATTAGGAGACCGAAATGCATTCCAGAGAAAGAGGTCTTGGCTCAGGAATCTATGAGGACATCTCATATAGTGAACCTGGCCAGAGAACACGGTGAACATTGACAAAGTGTTCCAGTACAATTACCAATGAAAATCTATTAATATTGATAAGCGTGAGCTTACTATCCTTAAAGGGAGTCTTTCACCTAATCTGAGCGTTTTAGACCGCTCAGATCAGGTTATAGACTCTTCAACCCTCATTACGATCATACCTGTCTCTTATCTGTCCCTCGCCCAGATAATGAAAATAACACTTTTTAAACGTATGCAAATTACCTTCTGAAGGTGCCCAGGGGCGGCGTTACTGGGCGATGTGCCCAGAAAAACACACCTCCAGCCGGCGGACGTCACGAGCGGCACCAGAGGACGGCGGGCTGGGAACTGGCCCGCACCTGCGCACTGCTCTGCCCATTATGGGCAGATGAACAGCTTTTCATATTGCGCATGCGCCGGCCGGCTGTCTTTAGTTGGCCGGCGCATGCGCAATATGAAAAGCTGTTCATCTGCCCATAATGGGCAGAGCAGTGCGCAGGTGCGGGCCAGTTCCCAGCCCGCTGTCCTCTGGTGCCGCTGGTGACGTCCGCCGGCTGGAGGTGTGTTTTTCTGGGCACATCGCCCAGTAACGCCGCCCCTGGGCACCTTCAGAAGGTAATTTGCATACGTTTAAAAAAAGTGTTATTTTCATTATCTGGGCGAGGGACAGATAAGAGACAGGTATGATCGTAATGAGGGTTAACGAGTCTATAACCTGATCTGAGCGGTCTAAAACGCTCAGATTAGGTGAAAGACTCCCTTTAAAGAGAACCTGTCACTGCTCCTGACAGCCCTGTTTTAATCGCTTCATGCATTCCTCATGTAATAACAATCCTGGAACATCTATTCTTATGGCTCTATGTTGTGCCATTCCTTTATTATTTCTACTAGAAGTTATAGATTACTTGCTAGCAGTTTGTAGTAAGGGTACAGAGGGGAGGTAACCAGTTGGGGGTGTGTACCTGCACAGACTGACAATGGCAGCACTGATTGGATAAAGTAAGTCTGTGCAGGTACACGCCCCCAACTGGTTACCTCCCCTCTGTACCCTTACTGCAGACTGGTAGCAATTCATCCATAACTTCTAGTAGAAATAATAAAGTAATGGCAGAACATAGAGCCATAGGAATAGATGCTCCAGAATCGTTATTACATGGGGGAATGCATGAAGCTATTGAAAACAGGCCTGTCAGGAGCGGTGACAGGTCCTCTCTAAGGATAATTTCCCATGAGCGATATGGATTGTGTCAGTATCAGTTCAGGGAAAAATGTATGGGTTTGCACGCAAGTTCAATCAGTCTTTTCTGCGATTTCATTTAGTATGTGCATTTTTTCCATCCAGATTGCATGCGTTTTTCACGCACATGAAGAATAACAATCTATATCTCTTAGCTACCATCAGTGAAAAATGCATTAGACCCGGATGCCTTCAGTTTTAAAAAACGCACAATATAGAACATGCTGCAATTTTTACTGTACTTCGAGATGATGTGTGAAAAAACACACTCATGTGCATAGACCAACTGAAGTGAATGGGTCAGGATTCAGTCCGGATGCTATGCGTTTGCCACACGCATTGTATCCAGACGGAAAATTCAGTCATGTAAAAGACCCTAATGGGAATCTGTCCCCTACTTCTACTATAGATAAGCAACTCCAGTGCAATGTACATCCATCTAACATCATTTGTTAGTTTTATCAATCTCCAGAAAACATAAATTGCTTACCGGTAATAGTTTTTCTTGAAACCCATGACAGCACCCATGCATGATAGACCTCCCATTCAGGACAGGAAACCAGAGGATATAAAAAGTTCACACCCCCACCACCCTGATTTGCAAGGAAAAGACCCTCCGGAGGCATGAAAACACAACAAAAGAGAAAAAGAGATAGACCCCAGGCAGGGAACCAATACGGTACATTCTTTCCCTAACTAAACTGAGATATAATAGGGACATCCTAAAACATTGAATGTGAAAATGGCCTTATGTACCATAATGTGCCTAAACCTCAATCAATTGCCTTGAAACTTTGCACAACCTAAGATTTCAGCTTCCCAAACCTACAGTGTCCTTGAAGTTTCATGGATTTTGGCTACCCACAAGGCAAATGAGTGACATTAAGCTTGTTTTTTGGCGAGCTTAATGTGGCTCAACGTACAAAAAACAACTCAGATGTTAACCAATTTCCCCCAAACCTCCTATTCTACTAGACTCTCTCTATGCCAACATATTTTGAAGATTTGGGGTCATTTGATAAAACATACCAAAAGTTATTCACATTAAACTATTTTATTCCTTTTTGAAAACATTTAGCTTAATGTAAAAAGAGCTTAATGTACCATAATGTACCTAAACCTCAATCAAATGCCTTGAAACTTTGCACAACCTAAGTTCCCAGCTTCACAAACCTATCCTGTTAGTTTCATGGATTTTGGCTACCTACAAGGCAAATGAGTGACATTAAAGGGAACCTGTCATCAACTTTATGCTGATCTCACTGGGAGCAACATAAAGTAGTGACAGAAATGCAGAGGTCAGCGGTGTGTCACTCATGAGCTAAAAGTAAGTGGTTGGCGAGAACCAGCATCATAATCATTGCAGTCCAGACCTTGAAAAGAGTCAACTCTACCTACGAAGGCTCATGGTTATTCATAATCTCCTGCTCTCTCATCCATCTGCTGATGATTGGCAGTTCCCTCCTAGAGACAAAGGGAGAATACTAGGTAGAAGACTGTCAGTCATCAGCAGGTGGGCCGGGAGAGCAGGACTTTATGAATAACCATGACTCTGGTGACCATGACTCTTTTTTGCCCAGTCTGCAATGATTGTCATGTTGGTTCTCGGCAACCACTTACTTTTAACTTTTAAATGACAGACCGCTGAAATCAACTCACCTGTCTCTACTTTATGTTGCCCATACTAACGGCAGTATAAAGTTGATGACCGGTTCCCTTTAAAGAGGACCTTTCACTAGTATACAAACGAAAAACTAACTCTATCAGTGGGCAGAGCGGCGCCCAGGGGTCCCCCTGCACTTACTAGTATGCCTGGGCGCCGCTCCGTTCGCCCGGTATAGGCTCTGGTGTCTCAGCTCTGTCTGTTGTACTGGACTGATTTTTTTGTAGGAGGCGTGTCCCTTGCTGCAGCACTGGCCAATCGCAGCGCACAGCTCATTGTGGCTTAACGTACAAAAAACAACTCTGATGTATAGGAGCACAGGCTGATACTGGGTATTAGAGCAACAGCTGAATAGTGATAGGCATGAGATCTTCAGTAGGAGAAACACCAGACTTGCTCCTGAAGTCCATGTCAGTACCATGTACAATCGATAGACATCCAGGTTCTTTGGTCCTCCTCCTCAATCAGCATGTGAGGCCTCCTGTAGGCTTCAGTCCTAGTCAAACTTTTCCTACACGTGAGCATTCCCACCCTCAGCCCAAACCTGGAGAGAGACTGAACTAAGACCTGGAAAAAGATGGTAACCGCATAAATTTATAACCAGCCTTGGTAGCAGGGTGCACATTGGAAGGCTTACAACAATAGAAAACACAAAATATTAGGAGGGGGTAGAACCACAGCTTGCAGAACAAAGGGTCAGGAGACCTTCCCAAAAATTGAGAATGTATCTAAATCTTAACATACTTTTTAGCCGTGACCTCATTCCTACTGGCCAGTAAAGTGGAAACTACCTCATTCGACAAGCCCCTCCTGGCCCATATTATCCTTTCAATTTCAAAAGACCTGGTCCGGGTTGAAAAACTGGACCCTGATACAGAGATTGTCCCACACTGGAAGCATCCATGGGGGTTCCGTCGCTAGGTTTTGCAACATTGAGAACCAGGCCCTTTTGGGCCATTTTGGAGGTATTAAAATCAAAGAAGGCCTCTCCTGGATAACTTTCTTCAGGAGTTTTGGAATGAGTAAATACGGAGGGAAGGAATATCCGAACTCCTGATCCCATGGCTGGGTTAAGGCGTCTATCCCTGTCAGGAAGTCCATTCTGTTGAGTGAAAAAACAAATCTGTCTACCTTTTGGTTTTTCCTTGTCGCAAAAAGATCTATATAGTTGGTAGACCCCACTTCTGTACTATGAGCTGGAAAATTGAATTGTGAAGGCACCATTCTCCCTGCTTTAACGCTTTCCTGCTCAAAAAAAAAAAGAAAAAGAAAAAGGGCATTGTCCCAGTTCTTTAGAATGTCCTCCTGCAATTGTCTTGAATGAAACTGAGCATAGGTTACCGCCGGGATGGTGAATGTCATTAAACCTAGTACTGACATAGCCTGTCTGAGGGAACAGCCATAACTGAGAAAAAGATCCTGTATTTTGTCTACCAATAACATCACCTTCTGTTCTGGCAGGAAACATCTCTGATTCTGCGAATCTAGTAGTATCCCCAAAAACACGCATCTCTGAGAAAGAAGTAACTTGGATTTTTTCCAATTTATTTTCCATCCTAAAGATTCCAGAATAATACACAATTGAGCTGTCTCCTGCTTCAAAGACAATTCTGTCTGGGAAATTATAAAAAAAAGTAGTCTAAATAAGGGACTAGAGTGATTCTTGTTAACCCCATGTTGCCCAGCGCTGTAATAGCACGGCGCAGCGGGACATGACTTGCCGCCCAGCACCGTACTATTACGGCGGGCTGATCAGGCGGGTGCAGGAGCTGCGCCCGCCCGATCAGCTGCAGGGGTCCGGCAGTCACTGATAGCCGCACCCCTGCTGTATGGGAAAACACAGATGCCAGTGCATTAACCCTTGATGAGCCGCGTCAGCTCTGACCAGGGCACGTGCGACGTGTGGAGGGAGGAAGAGAGCTTCCATCGGGTCCCTGCGCTGCTGTGACGGGGACCCGATGGCAGCCCGATGCCTTACTTAGGCATCGTGGCTGCCTTCCTGTAAGCCCGCTGGATCTCACAGGCATGCAGGCTGTAAGTGTAATACAGTGTGTGATACACTTAAAGCTAATGCATCACAATACAGAAGTATTGTGATGCATTGTAAAGGGGATCAGACCCCCAAAAGTTGAAGTCCCAGAGTGGGAAAAAAAATAATAATAAAAAGTGTCCAAAAAAATGATAATAAAATGAAAGTAAAAAAAAAAAAAAAAGTGTCCTTTACGCAAAATAAAGTAAATATATATTTTTTTTAAACTAAGGAAAAAAAAAAAAAAAGGAAAGTAGACATATTAGGTATCGTCATGTCCGCATCGACTGCCTCTATAAAAATATCACATGACCTAACCTCTTAGGTGAACACCATAAAAAAATAAAAATAAACAGTGCTAAAAAAATTTTGGGGGTCACCTACAATCACTAAAAGTGCAACACCAAGCGATCAAAAAGGCGTATGCCCCCAAAATAGTACCAATCTAACCGTCGCCTAGTCCCGCAAAAAATGAGCCCCTACCTAAGACAATTGCTCAAAAAATAAATAAAAAATAAGGATCTCAGACGAGGGAGACACTAAAACATGATTATTATTTTTTTGTTTGTTTCAAAACTAGACATATTGGGTATCGCCACGTCCGTAACGATCTGCTCTATAAAAATATTACATGACTTAACACCTCAGGTGAACACAGTAATTTAAAAAAAATAAAAAAAAAACGGTGTCAAAAAGCCATTTTTTTTGTCATCTTACATCACAAAAAGTGTAATAGCAAGCGATCAGTCATCTCATCCCGCAAAAAATGAGACTCTACCAAAGACAATCGCAAAAAAAAAAAAAAAAAAAAAACTATGGTTCTCAGACTATGGAGACACTAAAACATGATTTCTTTTGTTTAAAAAAAGTTATTGCTGTTATTGTGTAAAACTTAAATAAATAATAAAGTATACATATTAGGCCTCGCCGTGTCTGTAAGAACCTGCTGTATAAAAATAATAACATGACCTAACCCTCAGGTGAACACCGTAAAAAATAAATAAGGATGTCAAAAAAGCTATTTTTTGTCACCTTACATCACAAAAAGTGCAATACCAAGCAATCAAAAAGTCATATGCACCCTAAAATAGTACTAATCAAGCAGTCATCTCATACCGAAAAAAATGAGCCCCTACCTAAGACAGTCGTCCAAAATTTAATTATTTTTTTTTACACAAATGCTTTATTATGTAAAACTGAAACAACCAGCCATAAAAAGTTGTCATATTTGCCATTGTCTCGCCTGTAACAACCTGCTCTATAAATACCACATGATCTAACCTGTCAGATGAACACTGTAAAATAACAAAAAATAAAAACTAGCTATTTCTTGTTACCTTGCCTCACAAAAAGTGTAATATAGAGAAACAAAAATTCATATGCACCCTAAAATAGTACCAACAAAACTGCCACCTTATCCCATAGATTTCAAAAGAGGATCATCTTTTTTGGAGTTTCTACTCTAGGGATGCATCAGGGGGTCTTCAAATTTGACATGGCAGCTTAAAATTAGCCCAGTGAAACATGCCTTCCAAACACCATATGGTGTTCTTTTCCTTCTGCGCCCTGCTGTGTGCCCGTGCAGCAGTTTACGACCACATATGGGGTGTTTCTGTAAACTACAGAATCAGGGTAATAAATATTGTGTTTTGTTTGGCTGTTAACACTTGCTTTGTTAGCAGAAAAAAAAAATGGATTAAAAATGTAAAATCTGCCAAAAAAGTGAAATTCTGAAATTTCATCTACATTTTCCTTTAATTCTTGTGGAACACATAAAGGGTTAACAAAGTTTGTAAAATCAGTTTTGAATACTCTGAGGGGTGTAGTTTCTAAAATGGGGTGATTTTGGGTGGTTTCTATTATGTAAGCCTCACAAACTGACTTCAGACCTGAACGGGTCCTTAAAAAGTGGGTTTTGGAAAATTTCTGAAACAGTTCGAGATTTGCTTCTAAACTTCTAAGCCTTACAACGTCCCCAAAAAATAAAATGGCATTCACAAATTGATCCAAACATGAAGTAGACATATGGGGAATGTAAAGTTATAACTATTTTTGGAGTAATTACTATTATAAAAAGTAGAGAAATTCAAATTTGCTAATTTTTTTATAAATAAAAATGTTAGCACTGTCGAAAAGTACAATATGTGATGAAAAAACAAAATCTCAGAATGGCCTGTATAAGTAAAAGTGTTTTAAAAAGTTATTACCACATAAAGTGACATGTCAGATTTGCAAAAAATGGCCTTGTTAGGAAGGTGAAAACTGGCCCGGGGTTGAAAGGGTTAATCTTACATAGGCTGCTACTTTCCCTATAATCCTGGTAAACACCAGAGGAGCCTGTGATATTGCAAAGGAGAGGGCTTTGTATTGCAGATGAACAGAGCCTTGAACCCAAACTGCCGTTCTCAAAAAGATTTGGAGCTGACACTGATCGGGATATGATAGTATGCCTCCTCTAGATCTATACTTGCTATCAGGGTGGATAAAAATCAATGATTTTTTTTTTTTTTTAGGGTACTTTCACACTTGCGTTTTTCTTTTCCGGCATAGAGGTCCGTCACAGGGGCTATATACCGGAAAAGAACTGATCAGGCATATCCCCATGCATTCTGAATGGAGAGTAATCCGTTCAGGATGCATCAGGATGTCTTCAGTTCAGTCGTTTTGACTGATCAGGCAAAAGAGAAAACCGCAGCATGCTACGGTTTTATCTCCGGCGAAAAAAACTGAAGACTTGCCTGAATGCCGGATCCGGCATTTTTTTCCATAGGAATGTATTAGTGCCGGATCCGGCATTCAAAATACCGGAATGCCGGATCCGTCCTTCCGGTCTGCGCATGCGCCGACCTTTAAAAATGATTTAAAAAAAAAAAAACGGATCCGTTTTGCCTGATGACACCGGAAAAACGGATCCGGTATTGCAATGCATTGCAATGCATGTTTCTGACTGATCAGGCATTTTTCAGACTGATCAGGATCCTGATCAGTCTGAAAAATGCCTGATCAGTCAGAAAAAATGACATCCGTTTGCATACAGTTTGCCTGATCAGGCAGTCAGTTCAGGCAACGGAACTGCCTGCCGGAATCAAGCAACGCAAGTGTGAAAGTACCCTTAATCGGATTTTTTTAATTTAAATCAGATTTTTTTTATATAAAATACTTTTTGAGGAAAATATATTACCATCCAAAGGTTATTACATCATGAAATGTAATTATGTAGATAGAATAAGGCTGTATATGTTTAATTTTTTTGGTAAATAAATTCCATAAATCCATTCACAATGGGAGGAAAGAAATGCAAATGAGCTCTTAACAAGCTCTGCCTCTAATGCCACCAGATGTAAGGCAGCTATCCTATAAGTCAGTATTCAGCTCTTAAAATAAGCCTTGAGACATGACGGATATTAAATAAGCCAGCACCTCATCTGCAGACAGGGGTGATTGCCCCTCATCAGTGCAGAGCAGAGAGTACTGGCTTACTGGGTAGGAGGCCTGTGTCCGAAACAGCTGTCTGCAGATGAGGTGCTGGCTTATTTAATATCCAAGTCATGTCTTAAGGCTTAGTTAAAGAGCTGAACATTGACTTATAGGATAGCTGCCTTACATCTGGTGGCATTAGAGGCAGAGCTTGTTTAGAGCTCATTTGCATTTCTTCCCTCCCAGAATTCCAGAGGAGCATGTATGGCCTATAAGTCTCCTCACACTGATTAAGGTGCTTTCTCCCTAAGGAGAGTTAGTTTAGAAAAAGACCTTAATCCTAACTACAAACCTATTAATGCAGAATCAACCTAATCAAACTAATATGAAAAGTTATTCTAAAAATCGTCATCTACTTGTATATTATAAGTTATACCAGCAAGAATTAGTCTTTATGTAGAAAACTATGATTTAAATCAAGCCTTACTGACTAGTGATTTAAATCAAATCCACCCTGCTTGCTATCCAACAGTTCTGGGAGAGGATATTTATGGAAGATGATGATAAAGTCTCCATACGAAATTTTTTGTATCTCAGATTCTTGTTTAAAGGGAACCTGTCATCTGGATTTTGTGTATAGAGCTGAAGACATGGGCTGCTAGATGGCCACTAGCACATCCGCAATACCCAGTCCCCATAGCTCGGTGTGCTTTTATTGTGTAAAAAAACTGATTTGATACATATGCAAATTAACCTGAGATGAGTCCTGTCCCTGACTCATCTCACATACAGGACTCATCTCAGGTTAATTTGCATATGTATCAAATCAGTTTTTTGACACAATAAAAGCACACAGAGCTATGGGGACTGGGTATTGCGGATGTGCTAGCGGCCATCTAGCAACCCATGTCCTCAGCTCTATACCCCAAATCCTGGTGACAGGTTCCCTTTAACCTCTTCAGTACCGAGCCACTTTTCACCTTAAATCCCAGGCCGATTTTTGCAAATCTGACGTGTCACTTTATGTGGTAATAACTTTAGAACGCTTATACTTATCCAAGCCATTCTGAGATTGTTTTCTCTTGACACCTTGTACTTCGTGATAGTGATAAATTTCGGTCAATATTTTTCATTTTTATTTAAAAAAAAGTAATACCAAATAAAAAATAAAAAAAATTGGAAAGATTTGCAACTTTCCAAATTTCTATTTCTCTGCTTTTAAAACAGATAGTGATACCGCATATAAAATAGTTATTACTTTACATTCCCCATATGTCAACTTTATGTTTGGATCATTTTGTAAATGCCATTAAATTTTTGGGGGATGTTAGAAGGCTTAGAAGTTTAGAAGCAAATCTTGAAATTTTTCAGAAATATTTCCAAAACCCACTTTTTAAGGACCAGTTCAGGTCTGAAGTCACTATGTGAGGCTTACTTAATAATTTTTTTCCAGCAAGGGTTAACAGCCAAACAAAACTCAATATTTATTGCCCCGATTCTGTAGTTTACAGAAACACTCCAATATGTGGTCGTAAACTGCTGTATGGCCACACGGCAGAGCGCAGAACAAAAGGAACGCCATATGGTTTTTGGAGGGCAGATTTCACTGGGATAATTTTTAGTTGCCATGTCACATTTGAAGACCCCCTGACGCACCCCTAGAGTAGAAACTCCAAAAAAAGACCCCATTTGGGAAACTACGGGATAAGGTGGCAGTTTTGTTGGTACTATTGTAGGGTACATATGACTTTTTGATTGCTTTTTTAGGCTACATGCACACAACCATTCCGTTTTTTTGCGGTACGCAAACCGCAATGTGCGGAATGGAAGGCCCATTGTAGAAATGCCTATTTTTGTCCACAAAACGGACAAGAATAGGACATGTTATATATATTTTTTTTGCGGGGCTGTGGCCCCATTGAAGTGAATGGTTTCGCATCCGAGCCACAAAAACTGCGGCTCGGATGCGGACCAAAACAACGGTCGTGTGCATGAGGCCTTACGGTGTTCACTTGAGGGGTTAGTTCATGTGATATTTTTATACAGCAGGTTCTTATGGACGTGGCGATATGTCTACTTTTTTATATTTATTTTTTACATTTAACACAATAAAAGCATTTTTGAAACAAAAATAATCAGGTTTTAGTGTCTCCATAGTCTGAGAGCTATATATTTTTTTAAAGGCGATTGTCTTAGGTAGGAGCTTGTTTTTTGCAGGATGAAGTGACGGTTAGATTGGTAACATTTTGGGGAGGGGTTTTACGCCTTGTTGATCGCTCGGTGTTGCACTTTTTTTTAGCGGAGTGTTTTTTTTTTCCACGGTGTTCATCTGAGGGGTTAGGTCATGTGATATTTTTATAGAGCCGGTCGATGCAGATGCGGCGATACATAATATGTCTACTTTTCTTTTTTTCCCCTATATTTTACTATTTTTTCACTTTATTTTGGTAAAATTACTCTTTATTTTTTACTTGAAACTAAAAAAAATTCGTTAAACTTTATTTTAGTAACTTTTTTTTCGCTTTAGTTTTTGTCCCACTTTGGGAGTTCAACCTTTGGGGGTCTGATACACTTCCAGCCAATGCATTGTAAAGGGTATTACCACTGTAATACACTTACAGCCTGCTTCTTGTGAGATCCAGGGTGCTAGATCTCACAGGCTGTCATGGAAGGCAGCCACAATGCCTATGGAAGGCATTAGGCTGCCTTCCCTGCCATCAGGTCCCCGTCACAGCAGCGCAGGGACCCGATGGCCACACCCCAGGATTCCGTACGTGACCACGGCAGTGCGAGATTTAATGCACCAGCATCTGTGTTTTTACAGATGTCGGCGCATACAGCAGGAGTCCCGCTATCAGTGACTGCCGTACCCCTGCCTGCCCGATCAGCGAGCCATACACATACAGCACTGGGATTTCGGACCTACTTTCCAGCACCATACATGTACGGCGCTGGTATCCTACGGGTTAATCTCTTTAGTTTCAAGATTAGTCTGAAGAAACCGACTGTTTTTATACTAAAAAAAAAAGCAGAGAATAGAACCCCTTTCTAAAGTAAAGAAAAAAACTCCCTTTACAAAATTTAAATTTTTCTGCTTGTTTTGGATTCTTGGTTATTATTAAAAAAAATCTCCCTGTGGTGCAAGGAATTCTATTTGAAACCCTCTTAAAATGATGTCTAAGCACTGTGATCCAACTGGGGGAGACTTGGAGGAACAGCAGGCTCGACGAGCGGCTCCCCAAAGAGTCTTAAGCTGCCATAGGAAAGGTCACCCACAGACTAAAAACCAGGACCCTGTACAGCCATCTTGGTGTGAACTTCTTCAGAGTTAGGTTCCCCAGGACCTTCTATCCGGAGGAAAGGTATCCTGAACTGAGGTGTGGTGGGGGTGTGAACTTTTTATATCCTCAGTTTTCCTGTCCTGGATGGTAGGTCCATCACGCATGGGTGCTGTCATGGGTGAGGGGAAAATGCACTTTATTCAGTATGAAAATGAGGTCCAAAGTGCCAAGCAGGGCACTTTGGCTTCAAGAGCCTTGGACTGCCTCCTCCAAGTGCCCAAGTACACCTCTGGCAGGAGCCCAACAACGCCTCTTCATCTCTAGCATTACCACTTTCCACTCAGGGCCTCTTCTTAGACGTCACTATTTGCAGTCAACTCCGCCTGTGTCGTCAGCCTGTGTCTGACTGAAAACTCGCGCAGGCGTAGACTGTGACTCTGCCGGAGCCTGTGCACTGCCTTCCCTGCAGTGGGCATCAGACTCACTGTAGGTATAGCGCATGTGCCGCTCCTCTGAAGCCGCTAGCGGAGCTGAAGGCAAATAGTGAAGTCTAAGAAGAGGGGCGCAGTGGAAAGCGAAAAGGGAGGTAACGCTAGAGATGAAGAGGTGTTCTCGGGCTCTTGAAACCGGTGGAGACACCCTGCTGGGCACTTTGGACCTCACATGCATACCAAATAAAATACATTTTCTTCAGTTTCAAAGTAGAGGGAGAGCTAACAAAGGTATGCCTGAATGATGTTCGATGGGTGTTCATGCAATGACGTTGCTTACATACAGTAGAGGAAGCTGATAGACTCCCTTTATTCTGTACAGATCGCTTTCATACATAGAAATCTTGCCATCTTTCTGAATATCTCGCCCGGCATTTTACCTCTGCCATATGGACAGTGCGCTCAGGCTCACTTACCTTCACAGTGTTATGTATCTCTGAGGTCATCAGGTTCCTAGCAGTAACAATTACCTCCTGGCATTTCTTACTGGCAAAGTGGGAGTTGACATTTCGGGCATATTTAAGAAGCTCGGTGGCATCACCCTTCAGGTATTTCATCCCTTTAAGGTCATTTTCAAACTGCTCCGTTGCTTTTATAACCTGAAAGTAAAAAGCACATAGCCTCCAACTATATAACATTACAATGCTATTGCTGCCAAATAATAACAGTTTTTAGTAGATTGCACCTCTGGGCAGATCAACCGGTTTCTAAAGAAGCAAAAAATAAAAATACATAAATAAAACTAAAGTAAGAAAATAAGAATAAAACATGATGAGATTAATATAAATAAATATATCTATCTATCTCGAGGTCCAGATGTATACCAGCCAAAGATACGCCAAAATGGCAACCTGCCGTCATAATTTTTTTTTTATAAAAAAAATAACGCTCCTATGTCTGACTATACAGTCTCACTATATCACTCTGTCTGACCGCTCGGATCCTCATATATACAGGCGGCAGAGTGATTGCTGTATTGCACAGGTCTAACAACAATCGTCGGAGATTTATCAAACTGGTGTAAAGTAGAACTGGCTCAGTTACCCATAGCAACCAATCAGATTCCACCTTTCATTTTTCACAGCTCCTTTAGAAAATGAAAGGTGGAAGCTGATTGATGGAGAAGTAATCCAGGTCTACTTTACACCAGTTTGATAAATCTTCCCCTAGGTGTCTAGGGAATCAAAAGAACACCAGGGGGCGCCAAGCATGTTGCAGCAATAAAGAACAGTCCCATAAGGATATCACAAGTAGCATTTGGTCACTGTCGGCCACATTGAGGTTTTGACCCTAGTGACATACTGTACCACCTTACAGCAGCGATTTCACCCCTCGGTCACCTTATAGAACATCATTATGGGTGACTTATCGTGTCCATAGAATAACACCAGCAGGGCGGGGGATTAACTGAAGCAGCTGGCAAATGAACAACAGGCAAGTTTATTACAAGGTCTATTTTCAGATTTTGAAGAGTTTTTGGGATTGTTGAAATGGTGGAAAGTTTTTTTACCAATTAACAGAAAATTACAGTCACGAGCTGAGCCTGGTATGTACGCCGGCTGTGTAATATATGTGGCTGCAATGACTGGGATCGAACATGACACAGACCCTTCAGATGCAGTGGTCAATAGCGCCTGCAGCAGGCCTTAGTGGGAAGCCAGTAATAATCCCATGGACTGCAGCAGCATTCTGCGCAGTCCTCCCCATTTACCCTCACACAGTAATTACCTCCTCGTATTGCTCAAGTTTGCTGCTGTTGGTGGGAATGGAGTAGACCAGACAGTCTTTAATGATGGATTCTGAAATCTCCTCCCAGATCAGATCACCCAGAACTTCTGCCAGAACCACCTTATTTTCTTCTTCTCCTCCTCTTTGGTTTTCTAAGGGGACATCTAGTAATAGGATACAAAAGTGGTTGTATGGGATTTTAATTAAACTGTCTACAGTTACCTGTTAAATCCCTGCCACTCCATAGATGCCGCTCCTGCAGCCATGACATCACATACATCATTGAAGTGACTGCTGCAGCCAATCATTGCATGTACGGCACATGACCTCCAAGACTAGCGGCCGATTGCTGCGGGCACAATGGGGTATGTGACGTCATCAATGCAAGATTGGCGGTGGACAACCAGAGCAGTGAAGGATTTACTATACCATTTATTTATACCATTCCTCTTTGGTAGGTACTTTTCTAAATATCCTGGACAACACCTTTAAAAAAAAAATTGCCGTTAAATTGGCTGAATAAACACACACAACCTTGTTTGCTGGTATGTTTGCAGTTACAGCACATTTTTGATATGTCACAGACATGTCAGAGGTTTTCAATGGTTAAACTAAGCACAGAGCAGCTTTGGGTCCTGCGTCTCCCAGTTGTACTTGGGACAGTTGAAGACGGCTCCTCAGAAGGAGCCCCAAAAACAAGTGTCACAGGAAACTCCAGGCTAAGAACCTGCGCCCGTATAAAACGTGCCACAGCTCACATTGAGAAAACAAAGAGTCCCCTTCTAATTACGGTGATCATACTGAAAGGGTCATACTTACCAGCTCCCGCATCTCCGTATTCTGGTCCGGGGTTTGTTTTATACCTCCCCAGCATGGGCATGGTCACCTGATCCTCTTCAGCCAACTGTTGGCATCAGAGGTGACGTGTCTCTTGTGGACACATCACCGCTAAAGCCATAAGATGACAAATTTGGTAGCTTAACAAAAAAAAATTAGGGTCATTAAAGTGGCTTGTCCACACGCCTGTAATCTTCGGCAACTTTCTTCCATATTCTTTCCCTGCTGCTGGTTTAGGGCCAGGTTGCTGCTCCTGTAAGCAGTGCCTGCCCTATGCCATGTTTTTGCAGCTCTGGCCGCTACACATGACATCACACAAAATGAATCCATCCTGTCGCACTGCACGCTCTACTGTGCAAGCGCTCGGTATCTGTGCTGTAGTAGCAATTCGATTCCTCCAATGTGCTATCCGATGTGCCCAGCTGGCAAGTAAAGCGAGTGGGGGCATTAACTATTTTTATATGTACCGTATATGTATTATTTGCTGTTATATTGACCGAAAGAACAGAGTAAGCAAACTGCGTTTATAACACTACAAAAGCTTTGTTAAAAAAAATAGCAATTTTTTACATTAAAAAAATATCTTTTTCCACACACACGGATTTACTAGTGTCTGCGCCTAAAATCGCTCTAAAAAGGAGTGCAAATTTGAGCAATTTTGGCAAAATTTGGCACATCTATGGTGTCTACACTTTTCTTCCAACTTGCTCGAAAAGAAGGAAGGGCTTAGCAGAAAGGGGTGGATCATCACAGGAAGGGGTGTGGCCGAATACACAACATTTTCTGTCTACATTGCGCCACAATTCTGGAGTAAAATTCTGTCTTAATGTAAGCCAACCAATAGTTGGTATAGAGCAGGACAGAAGTGTTCATAGCTGCATCACATTTCTCATCCAGGTCTGAGCCCCTGTGATACACCTTTTGTAGGTCTGGGCAGCCCGTCTTAGTTTACGATGTGGATACTTAACCTGCGGCCCTCCAGCTGTTGCAAAACTATAACTCCTGGTATTCCCTAATAGCTGTATTTTGGAACATCTGGAGGGACACAGGTTGGGCATCCCTAGTTTACGCCATCTACAGGTTTAGTAAATCTGGGCCACTATATGTACCCTAACTTTGAAAAAAAAAAAAAAAAGGTTTTGGCCCCAAAAAAAAATTGCTACGTCATAAAGGCCAAAACTGGGTAAAGGGATAAAGCCTATGAGCAACTGTATTATGAGATTAACAACATAGTTGTAATTGTTTTTGTATTAAAAATGTAGCTTCTGTTTTCTGCAGCCTGCAGGTAATCTCAAACTCTCTTACATTGCACGCTGCTCAGTTCTGTTCAGTCGGAAATCTGTCGGATTGGTCTGCAGCCCTTCTCTCTGCTCTCCTTTAGGGAGGCTTCTCACAGGGTGGAAAAATCTAGGTAGGTGCGGATTTATACAGTGGTACAGATTTCTTTCTGAATTCTGATGTGGATCATATCCTCCACTGAAATAAATGGGGACATTCTGCTTCAGAAAAGCCACAACGCACTCGCTATTGATGCTGCCGAATATTAATCCACAGCGGATTCTGGGGATTTTATGGCAGATTTTTCACCATGAGTGAAGTCATCCTTGCAAAGCTGACATTACCTCTGATTTAGGTTTTATTTGGTTGTAAAGATGTCAGTTTAGAAACTCAGGTGATGAGAGAGAGAGAGAGAGAGAGAGAGAGAGAGAAAGGAGACAGACTGAGCTATCAGAGAGCATGTCTGATGGATTTCACACTGATAGGGATTGAGCAGCCTACAATGTACAAGAACACATGCAGGCTGCAGAAGATACATAGAGTCATTATTTAGCCCATAATACAGCCAATGTGAGAACATAATTTCAGCCTAAAATGCATTCAAAGCTGTTAAGTGGGGAAGAAATCAATATTTCCTGTTCTCATCATTCTGATAAACAGAATCATTAAATACCTATTTTACCATACTCCTCGTTTCCAGGATTGCTGTAATGTGTTGTGCTTATAATGTAGAAAATAAACCTTCTCTTTGCACTTGTATCCTGCACTCATGATTTTCTATGATCATGATGATGCCTAAGAAACATAATACTATTAAATTGGTCATAAATGTGCTCTCCTATTCTGCTCACCCAGTAAATGCTTGTGCAGTAGTTCCAGAACCAGCTTCAGCTTCAAGAAAACCTCAGCAGGTGGCGGGTGCTCCAGGTCAGCCTTTGTGCTTTCAAACCGCAGTATGACTCCCTGAGGCTGGGTCTCCACAAGAACGTGAAGGGACGGATATGATACCAGAGGCTTAAGGATGTAATTCAGGAGTAACTGACCTAATATAGATATATAGATAAGAGATAGTGTGTGTGTATATAATATATATATATATACACATATACATATACATACACACACACTGACAATCCCAGACAGTAAGACTAGTTACAATGGTTGGCTGCAATATAATAAACTGGCTGCAATATAATAAACAATCTTACTGAAAAACTTAAACTTTGTGTTCAGCTCCCCCAGAATCGCCAAGGCCTGAAGGACAGATCCCAGTATTGGAGCAGAGCTGTTTTCATCGGTCGATGGCAGGGTGCATAGGTGCAATTCAGTTTTCAAGACCATTTCCAAACTTGAGTGATCTGCAACAATAGAAACAATGAATGGGACATTCTCAACTTACACAGCCCTTCACATCTGAGACCTGCACCTCTATCCAGAATGGAGGTCCTCCGGACCCCCCCCCCCCCCCCCTTCCCCCATCATCGTGGTGGAGAGGCCTCTTGCCTCTGGTGCATAGCTCTCTCCATTCACTTCTATAGTAATTATTAATAAAAGCTTAGCACCTACTAAAAATGAATAGAACGAGAGGCCATGACCCACCCTCACCAATACGGAAACAGATAGTATGCTTGTGGCCACTCCATACAACTCTATGGGAGACATGAAATTTAGTGTATCGTATGTTCCTCATCCATGGCCATGAATGCAACGTGTGACTAGTGATCGGGTAAAATACTAAGCAATGTACATCTTTCTGTGTATTCAGTGTCTGGTTCAGAGTTTCCATCATTTGCACAGCGGATGGCACCTTTGGTTGGGGGCAGCTTCCACACTGCCAGCTTCTGCCACTCCTCCCCGAGGTGGTACAACATGTTCTGCTTCTGCACGGTGAGCTCTATCCCCAGAGATTTCAGCACCTTCAGTTCAAAGCCCTTCCGTGACTTCAGGATTTTCAGACAGTTTTGTGCCTGAGATTCAAAAGAAAAAGACATTCCCAGCATTAGCACGGATCACTGATAGCAACTGCGGGGCATTCAGGACACAGAGGAGGGTGCAGCGGAGATTCTGCGGCAAGTGTGTCAGGCTCAGGGATTTACCGCCGAGGTCATATATATGTAAATCCGGTCTCTCGCCCCCTCGCCGTGTTGATTGAAAGGGCCAGCCGTGATCTCCTCCTCCGGCCGGCCCTGTCAGTATTTCAAAAATCGCGCGCCTCTGTTCATTCGGCGCAGGCGCTCTGAGATGAGGAGGCTCGTCTCCTCAGAACTCCCTCAGTGCGCCTGCGCCGATGACGTCTTCTCTTTCGGTGATGGGCCGGCCGGAGGAGGAGATCACGGCTGGCCCTGTCAATCAACACGGCGAGGGGGCGGTTTTTTGCGGCGGCTACCAGCAAGTAGACGCCCTACTTACTGGTAGAGACCTAATTTACATATTATAAAACTTCGTTTTCTAAAGAAACGGCCGCATGAAAGTAAGTGACAAGATTATATTCTCCTATATCGCGCTATAAGTAATGTAACTATCCAAAAAAATAAAAATGACTTTTGTCGGGTGACAGAAGCCCTTTAAACTCCTTCACTGTATTTGCAGCTACCACTTCTGCAGGAAGGCTATTCCATGCATCCACTACTCTCTCAGTAAAGTAATACTTCCTGATATTACTTTTAAACCTTTGCCCCTCTAATTTAAAACTATGTCCTCTTGTAGCAGTTTTTCTTCTTTTAAATATTCTCTCCTCTCTTACCTTGTTGATTCCCTTTATGTATTTAAAAGTTTCTATCATATCCCCTCTGTCTCGTCTTTCTTCCAAGCTATACATGTTAAGGTCCTTTAATCTTTCCTGGTAAGTTTTATCCTGCAATCCATGTGCCAGTTTAGTAGCTCTTCTCTGAACTCTCTCCAAAGTATCAATATCCTTCTGGAAATATGGTCTCCAGTACTGAGCACAATACTCCAAATGAGGTCTCACTAGTGCTCTGTAGAGCGGCATGAGCACCTTCCTCTTTCTACTGGTAATGCCTCTCCCTATACACCCAAGCATTCCGCTAGCATTTCCTGCTGCTCTGTGACATTGTCTGCCTACCTTTAAGTCTTCTGAAATAATGACCCCTAAATCCCTTTCCTCAGATACTGAGGTTAGGACTGTGTCACTGATTTTATATTCTGCTCTTGGGTTTTTACTTCCCAGGTGCATTATCTTGCACTTATCAACATTAAATTTTAGTTGCCAGATTTTTGACCATTCCTCTAGTTTTCCTAAATCCTTTTCCATTTGGTGTATCCCTCCAGGAACATCAACCCTGTTACAAATCTTTGTATCATCAGCAGAAAGACACACCTTACCATCGAGGCCTTCTGCAATTTCGCTGATAAAGATATTAAACAATATGGGTCCCAGAACAGATCCCTGAAGTACCCCACTGGTAACAAGACCATGGTCTGAATATACTCCATTGACTACAACCCTCTGTTGCCTGTCCCTCAGCCACTGCCTAATCCATTCAACAATACGGGAGTCCAAGCCCAATGACTGCCCTTTATTGATAAGCCTTCTATGTGGGACAGTATCAAAAGCCTTACTAAAGTCTAGATAAGCAATGTCTACTGCACCTCCGCCATCTATTATTTTAGTCACCCAATCAAAAAAATCAATAAGATTAGTTTGACATGATCTCCCTAAAGTAAACCCATGCTGTTTTTCATCTTTCAATCCATGGGATTTTAGATGGTCCACAATCCTCTCCTTAAGTATGGTTTCCTTAACTGCTGTGGATGGCATGGTTTCCTTAACTGCTGTGGATGGCATCAGTCATCGATAGCCTTTCCTGTATAAGCATGTAGTAGTAGACCACCCCCGGACCCCTAAGCTTAGAGAGTAGACAGTCATACTGAATATTTTACCAGAAAACTGCATATCTGCTCGGATGCTACTGCTCTACCACCTGTAGGTTGGGCTGTTTGTACAACCCGTCAGAGGTAATTCTGTTGGATCATAACTATAGAGGGAAGATGTCTATACGATACATCAAGAATTTCACGTCAAAGGAGAACATACAATGTCTGAAACATGTCCACACTTGTCGTATATAGAAACACTACACCAAATCAAAGTGCCCAGACCCAATACTCTATTATGTCTATATATCGGGTCCCAACCAGTGTACTTTGGAGCCGTGGCTATGTGTGGGGTAAAGGATAAAGGACGTGCAGGGAACAGAAAATGTGGGGAAGTTTTATAAAGCAAGTTAGCGGTCTATAAGCCCCATGTGACCAAGCGCGCCCAGTCTACGAGCAAGCTGCCAAGTAACAAGTATATTCTCATTCCCACCATGCTGACTCAGAGTTCTTCTCTGTGTGTTTCGCCACTACGTAGCATGGGCTTCACCAGGAGGCACAATGAGAATCAATGCCTATTTAAAAGGCAAGATACCGGAGCCAACCAGAGGCACCCACCAGTCACTGGAGACGGGGCGGGGAGCATGTTGTTGTAATAAACTCCTCAGAGAGAGTATGAAATTTAGGCAGGCTTCCTTTTAAATAGGCATTCTTCTGGCAGTAACACCGCAGCCACACTAGTCCCGGACCTGCCATAATCCAACATCAGTGGTGACCGGCCTCTGCCATAACAATCTATATACACTGATGCTCCTGATGGGGCACGAGTTACACAGTGCCAAAATGCGTGGAGATTGGCAAACAGTGATGGCGTTGCAGTGACATTGATGGGATGACATGGGAGGTCCCCTAGGCCTTTTTAACCACTTAAAGGGCTTCTGTCACCCCACTAAAGTGATTTTTTTTTTTGGGCTAGTGAAATTAGTTATATTGCGATATATGACAATATAATTGTGTTACTTACTTTGATCCAGCAGTTTCTGCAAAAAACGAAGTTTTTATATATGTAAATTGGGTCTCTACCAGCAAGTAGGGCGGCTACTTGCTGATAGCTGCTGCAGAAATCCGCCCCCTCGTCGTGTTGATTGACAGGGCCAGCCGGGATCTCCTCCTCCGGCCAGCCCTGTCGGCATTTCAAAAATCGCGCGCCTGTGTTGATTCGGCGCAGGCGCTCCGAGATGAGGAGGCTCATCTCCTCAGCACTCCCTCAGTGCGCCTGCGCCGATGACGTCTTCTATTTCGGAGATGTCATCGGCGCAGGCGCACTGAGGGAGTTCTGAGGAGACGAGCCTCCTCATCTCAGAGCGCCTGCGCCGAATCAACACGACGAGGGGGCGGATTTCTGCAGCAGCTACCAGCAAGTAGCCGCCCTACTTGCTGGTAGAGACCGAATTTACATATATTAAAACTTTGTTTTTTGCAGAAACTGCTGGATCAAAGTAAGTAACACAATTATATTGTCATATATCGCAATATAACTAATTTCACTAGCCCAAAAAAAAAAAAAAAAAAAAACACTTTAGTGGGGTGACAGAAGCCCTTTAAATGCTGAAGTTGGCTCGCTGGTCAATTAGGATTACCATTATTGTTATTTGAGAGAGAGAGAGAGAGAGAGAGAGAGAGAGAGAGAGAGAGAGAGAGAGAGAGAACTAGTGTTGGTCGAGCACCAAAGGGAAATCTGCTGAAAGTGAATATGTTTATTGTTAATGTGTAGTTTTGTTTTTTTGTAAAAGGTTTTTTTTTTTACTAACTTTTAGCCCCCTTAGGGACTAGAACCCTTGTCCTATTCACCCTGATAGAGATCTATCAGGGTGAATAGTAGCTCACACTGTCCCTGCTGCTCTGTGCTCTGTGCACACAGCAGCATGGAGCTTACCCTGGCAGCCAGGGATTCAGTAGCGTCCTGGCTGCCATGGTAACCGATCGGAGCCCCAGGCTTACACTGCTGGGGCTCCGATCAGAGGAGGAGGGGACCCTGTGGCCACTGCCACCAATGAGTAATACTGGAGGGGCTTGGGTGGGGGGGGGGCGCACTGCGCCACCAATGTTTTTAATACTGGGGTGGGGGGCGCACTGCGCCACCAATGTTTTTAATGTGGGGGGGGGGGGCGCACTGTGCCACCAATGAAGATAATTCTCTCATTAATTCATATACAGGAGCTGGCTGCAGAATCATATAGCCGCCTCCCGACCTCTATGACAAGTAGCTGCGATCCGCAGCACCTGACAGGTTAACTACAGCGGATCGCGGCTAACGCTCATAGAGGTCGGGAGCCGGCTATGTGATTCTGCAGCCAGCTCCCACCTCCTGTATATGAATGAGAGATTTATTTTCATTAGTGGTGCAGGGGCCATAGCCCCGCCCCTCCTCTTCCTATCTGTCTCTTCATTGGCGGCAGCGGCACAGGGGGGAGGGAGACACTGCTTCCTTCTCCCCTGTGCTGCTGAGGGAACACGGAGAGCGCTGTCAGCAGCGTGATCTGTGTTCCCCATACATTATCGGAATATCGGCAAAATAGATGCAGATACCGATAACTGTCAAAATCCTGAATATCGGCCGATAATATCGGTAAAACCGATAATCTGTCGATCCCTAGTTATAATGCCACCAGCAGCACTAAATACACGCTTTGACAAAACGCTGGTGGCAGGGCAGGCCAGCAACTCAGTTCGTGCCACGTGTACAGCTTGGACACCCAATAGTTGTAAGGCACACAGGGATCACTGAGGACGCTGACACGATCTGCTATGTACTCCTTCACCATCTTGTAAAAAAAAAAATTCCTCCTTGTGACACTAGGCCGCACATCAGGGTGAGGGTGCTGGAGGGGTGTCATAACACTGTCCCAGGCTTTGGAGAGTGTTGCCCTGCCTCTGTTGAAACTGCTGTGTGTTCCCCTCGTCTCCCCTCCTCGGTTGGCCAAGGAACTACGGACTCTGCCAACAGCGTTGTCAGCTGGAAATATTTGGAGCAATTTTTCCACAAGGACCTTCTGGTATTTTGCTCGTTCTCTCCACCACAGGAATGAGAGATGAGAAGTTCTCTTTGTAGCAGGGGTCGAGAAGGGTGAACCACCAGTAATCGGTGTTGGCCAAAATGCGTACAACGCGAGGGTCATGGGAAAGGCAGCCTAACATAAAGTCAGCCATTTGTGCCCGAGTCCCAACAGGCAAGACTTCGCTGTCCTCATCAGGAGGATGACTCTCAATCCCCTCATCCTCTTCTACCCATCCACGCTGAACAGATTGAATAAAACCTCCTCTGTAGCGGAGGCAATAGTCTCCTGCTTCTCCTCTTAATTATCAAATTTGCGCTGAGAAGACGAACTGAGGGAGCTCTGGCTATCACCCTGTGTACTGTCTTCCCCCATTTCCACATGCAAATTGTCCGCCTTCATTGTGAGCAGCGAGCGTTTGAGTAGACATAGAAGTGGGATGGTTACGCTGATAATAGCAGCATCGCCGCTCATCATCTGTGTTGATTCCTCAAAGTTGTGTAAAACCTCACAGGAGGTCAGACATCAATGCCACCAGTCTGCGGAAAGCCTCAGTGTCCACAATCCTAAATGGCAATGTTTCCAGGGCCAGCAATTTGGAAAGGTGCGCATTTAGCGCTATGGTCTGTGGGTGGGTATTTGCGCTTTCTTTCAAAGGCCTGGGGTATAGACATCTGTATGCCGAGCTGGGACACAGAAGTGGATGTGCTACCTGATGGTGCTTGCGAAGGTCCAGGTGCATGGCAGGAGGCATCTGGGTCTGCGTCTTGGACAGGGGATTGGCCAGCACGTAACACAGGGGAAAAGGAGGCAGTGGTGTGACCCACAGACACAGATTGTGGACCCAGGCGTTTGGCCCACCTATTAGGGTGCTTTGATGTCATGTGGCGGATCATGCTGGTGGTGTGGTTGCTAGTGTTTACACCCCTGCTCATTTTGGTACGGACAGGTTGCAAATGACAGTTCTTTTATCGTCCGCACTTTCCTCAAAAAAGCGCCAGACTGCGGAACACCTACCCCTTGGCAGTTGGGGGCCTTTTGGTGTGGCCCACCTTCTCCCTTTTGTCACCCCACTGCCTCTTCCAGCCTGTTGCGGTGCTGCGGATCCCTCCCCCTCTGTACTGCTGTCCTTGCTCGGCTTCCCACCTTCCCAGGTTGGGTCAGCGACTTCATCATCCAGCACCTCCTCTTCCACTTCCTCACTCTGGTCATCCTCCTTACTTGTTGACCTAACAACAACCTCAGTTATTGACAACTGTGTCTCATCCTCATCATGAACCTCTTGAGACACTTACTGCGGTAGACTTATTGGCAACTGTGTCTCATCATTATCAACCACCTCGTTTAACACTAATTGCCGTTCCCCAGTGTCATCTTCTTCTGAATGTGGATGCTCCAGAGTTTGGGAATCAGGGCACAAGATCTCCTCATGTCCCTCTTTAAGCGGGCTTGGCCAGAGGCCCAAATAAAGGAATGGCGATGAAAACAGCCTCTCAGAATATCCGAGTATGGTATCACTTGTTTGGCCAGACTCTCCATGGTGGGTGAAAGGAGTATCAGTGTGAGTATTCTGTTGACTAGACTTTTGGCTACTTAGACTGGACTTTGTGGAAGACAGGGTGATGCTTAAACGACTGGAAGCATTATCTGCTGCAATCCAACCGACCACCTGTTCGTATTGTTCTGACTTAGAGAGCGGTGTCCTGCGTCGCCCTGCAAACTGGGACATGAAGCTAGGTATCGTGGATGAGTGTGTGTCTTTCACCGCGCCCAGACCATCAGCACTACGGCCACTTCCCCGTCCCTTACTGCTCGCCTTGCGCATATTAAATGGTATATATGCTTGCAATCATGTCACACGTACAGTAGCGCAGGTTTTGTAAGTGTATGTGCAAATAAAGTACACAGAACGTCACAGATTTTTTTAGGATGCGCACACGTTAAACAGGAGATGTGGCACAGATAATGTCACTGTCCGCAGCATCTATGAAAAAAGTACACTCAATGTCACAGATATTTTTAGGATGCGCAAACGTTATACAGGAGGTATAGTGCAAGTAATGTCGCTGTCACCATCGGCTAATAAAAATTACACTGAATTAATGTCACTGATATTTCGGATGTGCTAACATTATACTGGAGATGAAGCGCAGGTAATGTAACTGTCCGCAGCGGACACAGTCTACAGAAAAAGCACACTGGATGTCACAGATATTTTAAGGATGCACCTGTGACCATGAACATGAATGTGCTAGTCTAAATTTTCTTTTAGTGGATATGAATTATACCATAACCGTACAGACACAGAAGTAACTGTACAGCAGTCTGCGTACAACCCTCCGCCAGTAGAGAGTACACGTTAGACAGGAGATGTAGCGCAGATAATGTCACTGTCTGCAGCGGCCAAACAATTAAAAGCTATTTAGTGCAGGTTGCGCTAAAAATATATATTGCTGCCACACACAATAGTCCTTAAAAGGACTTTTGGGTCTCCAACAAGTTTTTTCAATAAAAATATTAGTATTTCACTCCCTACACTATCTGTCCCTTCTGCTCTCTAGCTCTCCCTGACTAAGACTGAGCCAAACACATGTCATCGAGGCCTATATAGCACGCATTCCGGCCAGCCAATCACTGTAATGCCAGCAGCCAACATGGCTACAGCATTACAGTGAAAGGCAGTACTTACCTGCACGTTTATTGGCTGCGTAGCAGCCAACAAACGTGCCGGGAGGAGACTCGAGCATCGAGCTTGAGCACGCGCGGTGTTCGGCCGAACACTGCAGTGTGCCGAGCATCGCGATGCTCAAGTAAAATTAGTGTTCGGCCGAGCATGCATTTGGTACCATTGCCCTTAAACTGTATGACTTGGGTCAAAAGTTTTGGATATCCTTCCACAAGCTTCTCACAATAGTTGGTCGGAATTTGGGCCCATTCCTCCTGACAAAACTGGTGTAACTGAGCCATGTTTGTTGGTCAGTTTTGCCCATAAATTTTCAATAGGATTGAGATCAGGGCTTTGTGATGGCCACTCCAAAACATTGACTTTGTTATCCTTAAGCCACTTTGTAATCAGTTTGGCAGTATGCTTCCGGTCATTGTCCATTTGGAAGACCCATTTGCGCCCAACCTTTAACTTCCTGGCTGATGTCTTGAGATGTTGCTTCAGTATGTCCACATAATCTTCTTTCCTCATGATGCCATTTATTTTGTGACATTCACCAGTCCTTTCTGCAGCAAAACAACCTCACAACATGATGCTGCCACACCTGTGTTTCACAGTTGGGATGGTGTTCTTAGGCTTCCAAGTTTCTCCCTTTTTCCTCCAAACGTAACGATGGTCATTATGGTCAAAAAGTACAATTTTAGATCTTTGTTCCTGTATGCATTTGCAAACATTAATCTGGCTTCTTCCTGGCAGAGAGGCCTTTCAGCCCATGTTGATACAGTACTGGTTTCACTGTGGATATTGACACAATCTTACCAGCTTTTGCTATCATCTTCACAAGGTCTTTTGCTTTTGTTCTTGGGTTGATATGCACATGTTGGACCAAACCCTGTTCATCTCTGGGACACAGAACCAGTCTCCTTCCTGAGCGGTATGATTGTTTGTACAGATGAACGAGGCACCTACAGGTATCTTGAAATTGCACCCAAGGTTGAGCCAGACTTGTGCGAGTCCACAATTCTCTTCCTGATGTCTTGGCTGATTTCTTTAGACTTTCCCATGATGCTACACAAAGAAGCAGTGTGTTTCAGGTGTGCATTTAAATACATCCAAAGGTGTGTCTCTAATTACCTCAGATGTTGCCAACAAACCTAACGGGAGCTTCCAAACACATGACAACATCATATGGGCAGTCCAGAATTATTTAAAGGCATAGTTATCTTAGTGTATGCAAACTTTTGACATTGCAGAAAGTAATAAAAATGCCTTAAAACATTCTCTCTCTCTCATTATTCTGGCATTTGGCAAAAAATAATAATGATGATAATCCTAATTGACCAAAAACAGGAAAGGTTTATTCTGATTTCATGTCAGATATTGAGAAAAACATGCCTGTGTGTCTTTTTATATAGTGTATGTAAACTATCTACCGCTCCGCTGAAACAGGGAATGTAGGGGGTCTTAAGCGTTGAGCCCCGCTGATCAGATATTTATCCCTTATCCTATGGGTAGAAGATAAGCTATGGGGACAACCCTTTTATTATGGCATAATTATACATCATCCAGGTGGGAAGAAGTTAACTTACTCTTCTCATACCTGCATGCCTGAGTCTCTTTAGTTTCATCATTGAACTCAATTATAAAGACTAACTCTATCAAAAGGATCAAAAACAGCAGTAATTTACTAACGTTACCTTTCCAAGTTGTTCGGCCGCGCTGGTGTAGTTCCTTTCAGACAACGCAGTGTTATATTTCTCTATCGCACTATTAAACTGAGACAGAACACAAAGGGTGAATTGTGGAGTACAGGACGGGTCTTTCCATATGTGGAGCTTGTGGTCAAAGCAAATAACTGGATATAAAATTATGATTGATAAAAGAAATGGCTGCACAACATTTTGCATACAAACAATAGTGCTGAGAAATGGGGGTCATTCTAACTGAAAGTGGTATTATACCTACTATAAATGGAAAAATAGAAGCTCTTTGCGCACATTTTTGATCAAACGTGTGTCGGGCCCATTTACCAGGCGTCAAGGTGGCTCCCGCAGATGAGTACCTAACACTGATATACCGTTTCTCTTGGACTGTTAGGCACCCATCTGCGGAAGCCTCCTTGACGCCTGGTAGATGGGCCCGACACACGTTTAATCAAAAATGTGCGCAAAGAGCTTCTATTTTTCCATTTATAGTAGGTATAATACCACTTTAATTTAGAATAATCCCCATTTCTCAGTTCCATTGTTTGCATGTGAAAGGTTGTGCAGCCATTTTTTTATCAACCATGTTTGCTCGATGGATATGCACCTGTGACTATGAACATGAATGTGCTAGTCTAAATCTTCTTGTAGCGGATATGAATTATAGCCTAACCCTACAGACACAGAGGTAACTGTGCAGCAGTCTGCGTATAACCCTCCCCCAGTACAGAGGACACGGTCTAAACCCATCGGCGGAGACTTCCGAAAAGCAACTGGGTAAAAATACTATATTAATACAGAGATGATAAAGGATCTATTATAGAGAAGAGACTGTGACTTCTATGCTTAAAGGGCTATTCCAGGATTCTGTTCCACATGGTCTATTCTCAGGGTAGGCCACCAATGTCCGATTGCCATTTCTCAGACTCCCTGCCAATCAGCTGTTTCAGAATAGCTCCGAAGCCAAAATCAGCGCCAGAGCTACCCAGCTACGTCCATCATGTAGTGGACTGAAGTGGCTTCTTCAGTGCTGCTCCCTCTGACTTCAATGGGGGCAGAGCTGCATCACATTCCAGACAGCAGGGACCGGCAGAACATTTAAAGGGGCTGTCCCATGACTAAGTGGCCCCAGCTGAGCACAAGAATGGTGGCCCTTCTTCACTGTTTGACACATGTTGGATCACCGCTTCATTCAACTCTCTGGGACTTCCGGAGGTAGCCAAGTACAAGCGCTCTGCTATTTCCAGCAGTCCTATACAGTATCCCAGCGGAAAGAGCCCTGCCGATCAGACACGTCCCCTAGTCCTATACAGTATCCCAGCAGAAAGAGCCCTGCCGATCAGACACGTCCCCTAGTCCTATACAGTATCCCAGCGGAAAGAGCCCTGCCAATCCGACACGTCCCCTAGTCCTATACAGTATCCCAGCGGAAAGAGCCCCGCCGATCAGACACGTCCCCTAGTCCTATACAGTATCCCAGCTGTAAGAGCCCCGCCGATCAGACACGTCCCCTAGTCCTATACAGTATCCCAGCTGTAAGAGCCCCGCCGATCAGACACGTCCCCTAGTCCTATACAGTATTCCAGCAGTAAGAGCCCTGCCGATCAGACACGTCCCCTAGTCCTATACAGTATCCCAGCAGAAAGAGCCCTGCCGATCAGACACGTCCCCTAGTCCTATACAGTATCCCAGCAGAAAGAGCCCTGCCGATCAGACACGTCCCCTAGTCCTATACAGTATCCCAGCAGTAAGAGCCCCACCGATCAGACACGTCCCCTATCCTGTGATCAGGGGATAAGTTGCTGTCACGGGACAACCCCTTTAAAACCTGAGTGTAGCTTATTTCATTATTTTATTGGCTTTCCTTCTTGAAACACCCCCCATAGGACAATAATCCTCCTCCAGTGGACGTGCACAGACCTCCTGCAGCTGGCTCAGCACCTCCAGGATCATGGTGTTTCTTTCCAGCTGATGCTTCAGTTCGGTGAATTCGCTGATGGCCACCTTCAGTTCATTCTGCACCTGAATAAAGATAAATCGGCTTTTCATTACCATAGGTATCTCATCACAGAGGAGCACAATGTCTGCACACCAAAAATCCACAAGGTCTAAACATTCCAAGGAAATCTAACGCTCAGTTCTGGGTGACATTTACAAGGCTCACCCCTTTAAGAAACAAATGTGTGGGAAATGGGTTGTCAGCTTCCAGCGTGGACGGACCAGCAATCTCTGCAGGAGTCCCCCTGATCCAGTACGTTTTCAGGTAGGGTGACAATACACAGGAGGCTGGTGGATCTGCCACTTATAAGGGTACCTCCTGTAGACAACCCCTATTCATACGCCCCATTAGAACATCCACACATCATAGAGGGGTCCCAGGACCCCTTCTAAGCACCAGGATGGAGAGCAGCCGCTCCCCCGCTCTGAAAGACTCGAGCCGACTCTCCAGCACTCACCTCATTTTCAATTGTCGATTTTAACAAATCCACGTCCCTGTTCAGACTGTTGACTTGTGCCACAAGGTCTTCGGCGCTCTGCATGCTGGGGAGGAACTCGTCGTACTTTTTATTGATCATGTCGCACACTTCACCCTATGGACATAATGGAGACAAACACCAGAGTCAGTCCCTGATATATTACAGGGCCTTACAGTCAGCCGGCCACACAACCGTCTCATCACTTGCTTAAAGGGGTATTCCGGATGTTACAGGATAGGGGATAGCTATCAGATTGGTGGGGGTCCTAACGGTAGGAGAACAGGAACACTGTACCCCTTTGAGCACCAGGTCAACTATGTGCACTGTCGCTCCATCCATCTTTACAGGAGCTCTGGAGACTGCCGAATACAGCGCGCAGATATTTCCGGAACTCCGACAGAGATGAAAGAAGCGGCAGGGCGCATGCTCAACCGGGTTCTCAGTACATTTCAGGGGGCTCTGAGGGGTACAATGTCCCCTACTGCCAGCACCCCCACCGATCTAACAGTTAACAACCAGAATACCCCTTTAAGGCCGTATGAACACAGACAGATGGCTTTTCTTTTTGCTGACCCATAGAAATGAATAGATCCACATGCAATCTGTGAACTGGAAACGGATGTGAAATACAGCCATGTGCAGACCTTACCATGAAGGTATTAACCCCTTCAAAACGCAACCTATATTGGACGGCAAGGACGTAGCACTTATTTCTATATTTTAGCCTTACTGCAACCCAAGACAAATCCGTTTTTATTCCGGTTAACCCTGCTGTACACACTGACCATACCCAACAGCTATGGCAACTCACTGGTACCTCCTAAACGAGTCGTAGGGGTTCTGATGGGGGGCACACCCTCCATTTGTCAACCCTCGAGGGCAGGGATAAGCGAGCTTCTGCAAGCAGCTGCTGTGAAACTACAACTCCCAGCATGCACACATACTTGGCTGTTCTTGTAACTCCCATAGAAGTGAAAGGTGGATTCTGGGAGTTGAAGTTTTCGAACAGCTGGAGTATCTGAGTTTGCTGATCCAGTCGTCACAGTAACTTATGACTGATCCGCAGGACAGATGCTTAGGGATGAGCGAACTTGTGTTTCAAGTTCGGCATGCAAGGTTCGGGTTCTCTAAAAATTCCGTTATGGATTCCACTACCACGGACCATAGGTAGTGGAATCCATAAAGGAAATCTTAGATAACCTGAACCTTGCACGGCAAACTTGAAACATAAGTTCGCTCGTCCCTATAGGCAATAAGTATCCGATTGGTGGGGTTTGAATACTAGGACCCTCAACCTCGAAAGAACGGGGTCCCTGAGTGAATGGAGAAATTATCCTGCATGTACACTGCCACTTCATTCAATCCGGCAGTCAATGCTTAGAGGGCTACATTCACTCCGGGACCCCCAATGATCAGATACTTATCCCTCTGTGGATAGTTTAGATCCAGGCCATTGAACCCTGTAAAGGAGTTGTCCCACCATAAGAACTTATCTCCGACCCTGACCATTGCAGTAGGATGATGGCACAGTGGGCAGCGGATAAGTATCCATATGTCAGGGTAAAGTGAAGGATGGCAATATGGCTGCACTCTCTGTCGTCAAGCTCGGAAAAGTGGTCGCAGCTCAATAGTGAAAAACCAAGAACTGGAGTCGCAACCGATCATTCTCAGCGGTGGTGTAAAAAGAGGAAAGTTGAATTCTTATAGGCCGCTAGGCGGCTCAAGTCTTCAGTCCATTATCTCTGTAACTAAAGATACATAGACAAGCCTCGAGCGCTGCGCCAACTTCTGACTAATATTTGGTCCCTGGCGTGTTTTGGCTGGAAAACTCTCTATTCACTTCTATAGTACTCTATGGCTGCCCCACCAGGAAGGATAGGGGATGGGATCCAGAGATCATGGATCCAGAGATCTGCCCATTTATTACTTCAATTACTCTGCTAGGTTCTCTTCAGGATGAAATCTCGGGGGGGGGGGGGGGGGGGAGGGGGTGTCCATTCTGCTGCAGCTCTCTGCGACAACCACCTGCCAATCCCGTCGTACTATGCCACAGTTGCCATACAGGTCTCGTCCACTAAAGACTTCTGGAGGCGAATCCACTGTGATCACAGTAGACCTTTAAGATTGGATGGTGGGCCCATACATGATACAATCTGTAAAATAAAATGATTAAATTAGATTTCCAGCGCAAAATCAATTTGCTGCCACCACCCTTCATATTAAAATGGGTGAAGAGACCCCGACTAATCCTAAAGGGAAGAAACGGTTATTTGCAACCTAGCTAACCAATTAACATGTTATAAGAATAAGACAATGCGGTAGTATGTCTCTTCTGAGGACAGAGTTCTTAGCATAGATCAGATCATTAAGTAACAAGGGCAAAACTGGAACGATGAAATCGTTAGCTTTTATTCTAAAAACTATACACAAAAATATATGCATTAAAACTGACAGATAAATATACCTGCCAGTCAAACAGATGGGTTGGATGGAAATAGGTAAGAGGTGGAAGGGAATAGAATGTCTGTAAGTTCAGAATTACCGTGGTAAAGTCCAGTAAAAGATAAAGTCTTTGAAGGAATAATCCAAGATGGCGAGGTGCCCGTGACCAGCAGGCGGTTGTGATGTTAGTCGACGTCAGATGGTAGATGAAGGACTAGGATCTGCGTGGGTCACTCTGGAGCTGGGAGTGGCTGTGACACGCACAAGTCCAGCCTCTTTGCTCTGAGAGGGAGAAAATCTGGCAGCATCATTGCTTTGCCAGTTTCTCCGTACACGTAGGTCAAATTAGGAAATAAAGTTCATATTTATAATCAGGACAATTTTGAGCATCATCTGATATCAAATATGACTGGAAGACAATACAGTGTGCCTGAGAACCGTCATATCTCAGAGAGGGAATTTCCGATTTGTTTGCGGATTTTCAGGAAGGTGCATTAGAAGAACCCGAACGACCTCTGAAGAGATGGTTCCTTTCATATTTTCCTAACCCATGAAATATGAGGAAAATATGGGAAAAATATGAGGTCATCTTACTTGTGTAAGCTGTGTGATAAGGATCGGTCCTTTTCTTCTGAAGTTCGCTGCCCAGGGTAAAGGCGTAAGACCTCCTGCGATGCAGGAGCCACACAGACTGGGAAGTAACAGTAATTTTTTATGAGGTTTTGTCATGATGATATCAGAGTGATGGATGTATAACCTGGCAGGGGGTGCTCCTCTGTCCAGGAAGATTCTTTTGGCACGGAGGTGCTAATTGACTCTGATCTGTGGGCTGTGCTAGCAAGGTGAATTACTTTTTTTCTTCAACCCAGATTTTAACTCTCTGTGTGCAGGAGAGGGCTCGTATGTGATTTTTTTGTGATTTTAAAACCGGACGCATTCTCGATTTCTTTGTATTGCATCACATTCTCTCCCTATCACAGCTCAGGGGGTGCGTCCTCTCTGTTAAAGCTCTCTACCCATCACATCATATCCTTTTTGTTGCAGTTCTCTCCTTGTAACCTCTCCTTGTATATTCTTGCAAAAAGATGTATTTTATATAAAATCAATATGCCTCTTCAATATCTATATCCATAGACGCTAGATATACCTGTTATATCTAGGATAGGGTCTCCCCTGTTTTCTTCTCATTAACAACCCATTGAAACAAATACTCCGGGCTAGAGGCTGACTTCCGGTCCGGATGCACTCCAGGCTGGAACGCACCGGAAGTCCGATATGCGTTCCACCGCGAGCGCTCCAACAGGGAACCACAGGGAAATTAAGAAGCGGTGAGGACGTATGGCGAAACCCTCCACCGGCCCCACAGGTGTCCCAAAACCAACTGTTTTTATGACTGTTTAATGTAATCTTAGTATCTGCAAAATTAACAACCCTGAGACTATCGGGTCGTCACTTCCGGTGCGTTCCACAGTGGAACGCATGGAGACACCGGAAGTGACGGATTTACAAGCCGTTTTGGCGGTCTTTTGTGCTCCTTCATTGTTATTTAAACCCCACTGTACCATGTTCTGAGTATATATGCTCCTGATGAAGGGGACCCACTAAGAGGCCCCGAAACGCGTCAAGCTCCTCACTCCCCCACCCTGTCTTTGAAATAAAAGACTAAAAGAAAGAACAAGGACTCCAGAGTGATCACTGTTCGTTTCTGAGACTCTACTGGCGATCCAGGCGCAGGAGGTGTGATGTGGGTGTCTTGAGCTTTATCCCACATTACCCTCCTGGGTGAAGTGAGTCACTAAAATTTTTATTTTGATTTTATAACAAAAAAAAATTGGGATTTTATACCCCGATTGTATATTTTGTCTATTATCGCTATTGTGATTTCATTTTTAACTACTATTTACCTATCGTATATCAACCGACTACAATATCCGGTGAGTGTACGCACATCACCTAAAAAACATAAGCCTCTACCTTTGGGTTTTACACTATCATAACCCTAGACATTAGGGATACTGGCGCCCCTCTGTGGTCCTTCTTTTGCGCCTCCGCACAACCCCACTGTTTTCTTTAAAAATAACCTCCCAGGCTGTGAGCTCTGCGCTGCGATTGGCCAGCGCTACAGCAGAACAAGGGCAGACTCCGCCTACCATAACTTAGTGACCGAAATCTCTGCCTACTATAACTTAGTGACCGAAGATACCGGAGGACATAGCGGGAACCGGGCGCCGCTCTCCATGTCTGTATACTTAGTTCACAATGTCAGGATCGGTGAAAGGTCCACTTTAAGGAATTTCTCGAGGAGAAGGAAAATGCATAAAAAAAATAAATAAATACTTAATCCCCCGCCGCAATTATAATCTATAGCATTTACATGACTCTGCCATCTGACGCCATCTCTGCAGGACTGGCGGGCACCACCCAGGGAATTAACGGGCGAGTGTCACGAACCGTGCCCACAGCCAAGCTAAGCCCGGCGCAACCACCTCCAGTTGCTACTGGTAACACAGGCGCCTGCTGGAAACAGCCTGTCCACGTAACACTCCCCACTCCCTATACTTGCTGCCACTGGGTTCGTAAAGAGAACCACACTAAACCTGAGGATCAGGAATCTTATTACTGTAATTGCCAATCTCCCGTCAATTAAGCATCAACTTGCTCCCTGCCGATCAATATCTTATCGATTGCCTATGACCTATTGCACTGTAACACTTGGGTTCTATGCCAAAGACCTATTGGTCACTTTCCTGGACACAATAATCTCTTCTCAGATGACCCACATCTGATTGGACAGTCCCCATACATATACAATCGTCATACAATTACCTTAACCATAAGACTAGAATCTACCAATTCTCTACTGAAGGAAGTTGGATTCTCAAGCTGTTAATATTTCAGAGCGAAAGGAAACAGACAATGAAAAAGAAATAGTTATTTTTAATGGAACAAGTCAGTTATAACCAGATGCATTTCAAAAACGGTAGACAAGACATAGGGCAAGACATGTAAACAAAAGGGGTTTAACCCCTTCAGGACCCTGGGATTTTCCATTCTTGCGTTTTCACTTTTCACTCCCCGCCTTCCCATAGTCCTAACTTTTTTATTTTTCCATTGACATAGCCTTATGAGGGCTTATTTTTTGCGGGACAGGTTGTACTTTCTAATGGCACCATTTATGGTTGCATACCATATAGTAGGGAGTGGGAAAGAAATTCCAAATGGGGTAGAATTGGGAATTTTTACACTGTACACTATGCGGTAAAATTGACCCGTTATCTTTATTCTCCAGGTCAGTACGGTTCCAACGATACCACACTTGAATAATTTGTCTTGCATTTTAATACAGAAAAAAAAAGAAAATAAAATTTAAACCTTTGAGAATTTTTTATATTTTTTTCTCATAACCATATTCTGACCCCTATAACTTTTTTGTAATATATACGGGGCTGTGTGAGGGCTAATAAAAAAAATAAAAAAATTTGCCATTAATATTGTTATATTTTAATAGTATGGGCATTTTCGCACACAGCGATGCCCATGATGTTTTTTTTATTGGTTAAGTATTTTTTTTTTTTAAGAGAAGGGGGGTGATTTGAACTTTTAGGTTTTTTAATATTTGGAAAAATATTTTTTAACTTTTTTTTCAAGTCACCTTAGGTGACAATAACTGGCAATCATTCGATTGCCCATAGTACTCAGTAATGGCTCAATAGCCATCATTGAAGACTTCAATTGCACTATATCAATACAAGGCTGCCACCTAATGGCCTGTATTGATATATACATCTAATTGACTCGGAAGCCGTCTTGGGGCTTCGGACAATTAGATTGAGGTAACAGGTCCCCCGATTTTAGCCGGGGAACGATGTTACCGGACCGGAAGCGCACGACTTCCGGTTCCGGTCTGCGCAGATGCCGTGGTCACATTTGACCACGGCATCTGAAAGGTAAGATGTATGCGATCAGCCTTATGGCTGATTGCATACATGTGCCGCAGGTCTCTGCTATTTAAAATAGCAGAGACCCTGCGGCTAAGGCGCCCGCTGCACGTGCGAGCGGGCGCCATGTTTAAGGATTGGACCCATGATGTACATCATGGGTCCTTAAGGGGTTAACATTGAAAAAGTACCTTTCCTAAATGAGTATTATCTAGGCCAGTGTTGGCGAACCTATGGCACTGGTGCCAGAGGCGGCACTCGGAGCCCTCTCTGTGGGCACCCGCACCCTTGAAAAAGTCTTTGGTGTACTAATATGCCTTTGATTTTTCCTGTCCTTCATTAGTGAAGTGTGTACTATGAATGGCACAGGCAGTGCATTGAATGTAGGCAGGCTATTATAGCTAAATGATACATGGAAAATATACTATATTGCTATTCAGGTTAAATTACTGGCTTGGCACTTGGCGATAAATTAGTGGGCTTTGGGTTTCAGTTTGGGCACTCGGTTTCTAAAAGGTTCACCATCACTGATCTAGGCTCTTAGGTTGTGTCTAGAGTCCTGCACACATTTGGTGTCCTGTCAGAGCTGTTACCACACGGCTCTCTCCTCTACTGAACTCCAAAATGGCTCCCTGCATCCAGCTCACACAGACTCTGACAGGTTGCCTAGGTAACCAAACTCTTACTGAAATGGCTGCCAGTCTGGTGTCATTTCAGTTATTTCTAACAGAAAACTCCCAAGGAGCAAGTGTACATCCCTGTCCCTGAAATGCAGCTGCATTTAGATGGCTGTGGGAAACCGCAGGTTTCCTATATTAATACCCCCCATCATCACAGTGAGTAACGGCAGGTTTACTATATTAATACCCCCATCATCACAGTGTGAAACAGCAGGTTTCCTATATTAATACCCCCCATCATCACAGTGAGTAACGGCAGGTTTACTATATTAATACCCCCCATCATCACAGTGAGTAACGGCAGGTTGTTAGGCCATTTCCAGCTCTTAGAAGCCAGCGAGCACATGGGTGGCAGAGGACACATTTTACTGAAAACTTATAACTTTACCAACTAAAATAATTAGACACGCGACAAATCAGTTTGGGATAAATAGGCCGTGCTGCTTTATTTGGGGTTTACCAATTTATCATACCAAATTAACCAAATATTGAATCAATAAATAAACCAACCATAAAATATAAATAATTGAATAAATACTTAAAACTCATTAACTCTTTATGGACCATTAAGTCCACAAAGCACGAGCCAATGCCTAACAGGCATGCCCCCCCCCCCCCAAAGAAGCAACACAGACCAACCTCAATAATATTTTGCAGCCCCAGATTAAAAATGTCCAGACCGATATCTGATAGATGGGACCTGGGACAAAACCTTCCAAATCAATGTGACGGTAACTTTGCCCCCCAATTGATGGCATGAACTTAGATATAGCTCTATTAACCCTCTTCCTTATCTTTTCTAGTTTTCGGTGCTCTGCACCTGACCAAACCATCCTTTGAATAATTTCTGAGAAAACCAAGAATGCCTCAGGAAATATACCTTTAAGGCTACTTTCACACTAGCGTTCGATCGGATCCGTTCTGAACGGATCCGATCATATTAATGCAGACGGAGGCTCCGTTCAGAACGTGTACGCCTGTCCGTGCGGAGGCGAGCGGAGTGGAGGCTGAACGCCGCCAGACTGATGCAGTCTGAGCGGATCCGCATCCATTCAGACTGCATCAGGGCTGGACGGAGGCGTTCGGGTCCGCTCGTGAGCCCCTTCAAACGGAGCTCACGAGCGGACCAACGAACGCTAGTGTGAAAGCAGCCTTATCAAGGCTAAATCCTGCTTCATTCTTGATAATAGATCTAACGTCTTGATTCTCCCAACGTCATTGCCACCTAAATGAAAAACAATGACGTCGGGTAAGGGCCACATTGAGCATAACTTCTGCATTACAGTAAGCAAGTCATTCCATTGCAGACCCCGTACACCAAACCATAAAACTAAACACTGTTTAACATCAAACGATAGATTTTCAGTGTATTGCCTCTTCAAAGCTCTCTTCCGAGCCCAATAAATAAAAGAATGTCCCACTAACCAAATAACCATACGGGAACCTGCAAAACAAAACATTATTTAAAATGATAAAAGCTGTGGTCTAACATATAATCTAAACCTATTCGAAGCCCATCTACCAATTCTTTTTATAATTGCATCTTCAAGACCAAAATTTGCAGCCTCTGTGGCAGCCCCAATACGGAATGAATGTGAGGACAACTGCAAATGATCCATCTTGAGAGCCTTCAAGCATTTCTTAAAGATGGAATTAAATTGAAATTTAGTTAATGGACTGTGATCTTCATGGATTAAGAAAGCCCCATTAATTTTCGGCCGGACTTCTAGCCATGAAGACACTGCACTAACTGGACAAAGCGGGGAATTGAACCATTTGTTTAAAGTGATTAATTGCCCCCCGACCCAACTGATCGGTTTTTGACTTATTAATTTTAACATTCTCCTGATTCAAAGATATATCAGAATGGATCAGACTCGGATCCGCTTTTTTCGAGGCAGCCACTAACTCGCCTAACCTAAAGGCTCCAAAGAAGGCTAAAATAAACGCCGTTTTAAATAAAGATGCTTCGAACAAATTTTTGGTAACACTAACCAGCACATCAACTAATTTCAATAGAAGGCTTAGCGATACTGGACACCGCTTATCCTTCTTTAGATTGCTCCTCTTTACACCCCTCAAGACCTGTTTAATAATAAAAGAATTCGTTAAGCATGGCTGGCCGTACAACTTCTGGAAAAATGAAACCCCCGCAACTGTCTTTGAAATGTGAGAAAAGGAGCAATCATTCTCTAACATAGATGAAATGAAGGCTAAACCTCCATTCTCAGTGTTGATTATTGCAGTCCCACCTTCACTTTTATAAAAAGAAAGCCACCTATTCCATGCGGATGAATAAGCATCCCATGTTCTAGGTGCCAGAGACTTTTGGAGACTTTTAATTATTACCGTATATACTCGAGTATAAGACGAGTTTTTGGGCACATATTTTTGTGCTCAAAAAGCCCCCTCGTCTTATACTCGAGTCTATCTTACTTTGTCTTTGCTCCGGTAATAGCAGGCAGTGCGGGGGGCGGCGCTCACTCACTGACGTCACGCGCCTGCGCCGCCTAGTGGGAGCAGGCGCGTGACGTCAGTGAGTGAGCGCCGCTCCCCGCACTGCCTGCTATTACCGGAGCAACGATAAAGTAAGATATCCAAAGAATACTGATAAATAAAGAATACTGATAAATAAAGAATACTGATAAATATACTTTATAAATATACTGCTTATACTTTATACTTTATAAATATACTGCTGTGAGCGTCGGGGAGGGGGATCTGTGGATGGCACTGTAGGGGGATCTGTGGATGGCAGTGCCATCCACAGATCCCCCTACAGTGCCATCCACAGATCCCCCCTCCCCTAAACAGTGCCATCCTGGCACTGTTTAGGGGAGGGGGGATCTGTGGATGGCACTGTTTAGGGGGGGATCTGTGGATGGCACTGTTTAGGGGGGAGATCTGTGGATGGCACTGTTTAGGGGGGAGATCTGTGGATGGCTCCCTGTATTTAATGCAGAGCGTGTGTGTATATAATGCACACACTCTGCATTAAATACAGGGAGTCAGAGTCAGACTCCCATCAATCTGAGTCACCCTCTTGCAGATGTGTGTATATAATGTAGAGTGTGTGCATTATATACACATAGTGTATTGAATAGCTGCATTTCCCACCCTAGTCTTATACTCAAGTCACTAATTTTTCCCATTTTTTTGGGTAAAATTAGGGGCCTCGGCTTATACTCGGGTCGGCTTATACTCGAGTATATACGGTAGATCATAACTAGATCCCACAGATGCTCCGGGTACGGGACTCCCTCCAAGTCTGCTTCTGGCGCGAGCTCCCGGAATCTTTTCCACTGAAATCGAGATAATGCATCTGCAATGTCATTCTTTTTACCTGGAATGTATCTAGCCTTCAACCAAATATTACATTTCATACAACACAATACTAAATATCTCAATAAACGAACAGTTCTCTCACACTTTGAAGACAACGTATTTACTGCAAAAACTGCAAATCTGTGAACAAAAGAATCTGCCTGTTGCTAAAGAATGAACCCCAAATAACAATAGCGACAACTACCGGAAATAACTCCAATAAAACTAAATTAGCTACAAACTTATTTACAATCCAAGACTCAGGCCATGCCCCGGCGCTCCATTTATTATTCCAAAAGGCCCCAAAACCTACACTACCCGCTGCATCTGTAAACAATTGTAACGCATCCGAATCCATAAATTCTTCCTGAAAACAAACTTTACCATTAAATTTCTTCAAAAATTCCAACCACAACAATAAGTCGTCTTTTAAAGGTCTAGATAATCTAATGTGTGCCAGCCCAAACCAGATTCCTGTCAGGAGAGTCCTAGAATTTGAAATAAAAGAAAAAAAGGGGAGGGGGGGGGAGAGAAAAACCTACCAAACACAATCATTTAACCCAAAACCTTAAAATTTTATAAAATGACTCCAGTGCCCCTGCCACCATGTGCCCCCCAAGCTATACGCTCTGGGGGGGCCCTTCATTTGCAGACTATGTAAGAGGCGGAGGTTCACTTTAAGAAGGCTTCACAATAACCTACATCCGTTCTACCACTGGGCAGCTCAGGGGCCTGAAACAGGTCTAGTAACTGGTTTACATAATTACTACTCTACAAACACAGCAGGAGTAGTAGTAAGTATCCTTAGTCAGGAGAACGTGTGCGAGATCCCAGGATAGGAGCCGCCATGTGTCACATGTAGCCGCATATAGTAACATGACATAACCGGCCGCCGCGCTTCGTGTTACCAGCAGATGGAGGTGCATTCCTGACTCGGGCTCTGTTCACACCAGCGGCCACCAGCAAGGAGCAGCCAATAGCAGGCCGTGACGGGGACGAGCCTTCCTGGCATCACCACCATCACTAGGAAGGCTCGTCCCCGTTGCGGTCTGCTATTGACTGCGTTCTCTCTGTATACAGGACAAGTATATGACGGCGTTCTCTCTGTATACAGGACAGGCATATGACGGCGTTCTCTCTGTATACAGGACAGGTATATGAGAGCGTTCTCCGTGTATACAGGACAGGTATATGAGAGCGTTCTCCATGTATACAAGACAGGTATATGACAGTGTTCTCTCTGTATACAGGACAGGTATATGACAGTATTCTCTCTGTATACAGGACAGGTATATGACAGTGTTCTCTCTGTATACAGGACAGGTATATGACAGTGTTCTCTCTGTATACAAGACAGGTATATGACAGTGTTCTCTCTGTATACAGGACAGGTATATGACAGTATTCTCTCTGTATACAGGACAGGTATATGACAGTATTCTCTCTGTATACAAGACAGGTATATGACAGTGTTCTCTCTGTATACAGGACAGGTATATGACAGTATTCTCTCTGTATACAGGACAGGTATATGACAGTGTTCTCTCTGTATACAGGACAGGTATATGACAGTGTTCTCTCTGTATACAGGACAGGTATATGAGAGCGTTCTCCGTGTATACAGGACAGGTATATGAGAGCGTTCTCCATGTATACAGGACAGGTATATGACAGCGTTCTCTATGTATACAGACAGGACAGGTATATGACAGCGTTCTCTCTGTATACAGGACAGGTATATGACGGCGTTCTCTATGTATACAGGACAGGCATATGACAGTATTCTCCATGTATACAAGACAGGTATATGACAGCGTTCTCTCTGTATACAGGACAGGTATATGACAGTGTTCTCTCTGTATACAGGACAGGTATATGACAGCGTTCTCTCTGTATACAGGACAGGTATATGACAGCGTTCTCTCTGTATACAGGACAGGTATATGACAGTGTTCTCTCTGTATACAGGACAGGTATATGACAGTGTTCTCTCTGTATACAGGTCAGGTATATGACAGCGTTCTCTCTGTATACAGGTCAGGTATATGACAGCGTTCTCTCTGTATACAGGACAGGTATATGACAGTGTTCTCTCTGTATACAGGACAGGTATATGACAGCGTTCTCTCTGTATACAGGACAGGTATATGACAGCGTTCTCTCTGTATACAGGACAGGTATATGACAGTGTTCTCTCTGTATACAGGACAGGTATATGACAGTGTTCTCTCTGTATACAGGACAGGTATATGACAGTGTTCTCTCTGTATACAGGACAGGTATATGACAGTATTCTCTCTGTATACAAGACAGGTATATGACAGTGTTCTCTCTGTATACAGGACAGGTATATGACAGTATTCTCTCTGTATACAGGACAGGTATATGACAGTGTTCTCTCTGTATACAGGACAGGTATATGACAGTATTCCCTCTGTATACAGGACAGGTATATGACAGCGTTCTCTCTGTATACAGGACAGGTATATGACAGTATTCTCTCTGTATACAGGACAGGTATATGACAGTATTCTCTCTGTATACAAGACAGGTATATGACAGTGTTCTCTCTGTATACAGGACAGGTATATGACAGTATTCTCTCTGTATACAGGACAGGTATATGACAGTGTTCTCTCTGTATACAGGACAGGTATATGACAGTATTCCCTCTGTATACAGGACAGGCATATGACAGCGTTCTCTCTGTATACAGGACAGGTATATGACAGTGTTCTCTCTGTATACAGGACAGGTATATGACAGTATTCTCTCTGTATACAGGACAGGTATATGACAGTGTTCTCTATAGATACCTTCACTTCTTCCACTCTCCGAGACAGGCGGCTGATTTTTGTGCCCAGATCCTCCTTCTCCAGACGCCCAGAATGCGCCAACACTTCAGTTACAAAGGACGCCATCCCGCCTGCCAACTCCACCGTCCCGGGCGCTGACGGGGCCGCTTTCAAACCATGGAGCTCAACCTACTGAGCGAAGAATGCTGGGCGATGTAGTCCAGCACCGCTGTGAGCCTGTGTAATGACCGCCGCTTTTTAGTACAAGAACTACAACACCCGACATGCACAGGCGACAAGGCAGATGACGACTTACTAAGGCTTGTGTTTGTGTTCGCTAAGGACGATGGGATAGGAAGTCCATAGAGGCTCCCCAGCGCTTATCGTTATATCAAAAAGGACTACAATTCCCGAAGTTCTAAGCGACATAGTGATTCCAGGTAATCGTGAAAACCGGATAATGCGTCACGAGGGGGCTTCTGGGAAACGTAGTCTAAGCGACGGCACTACCGATACCAGAGTGTACGGGCTGCTGGGATGGTCAGGCTTCTCTGACCTCACGTGACCGCTTTTACGCCTCGCGTAGAAAGCAGGGGGACCGCCACAGTGTGAACTGCTGCATAAAGCATGAGCAGGACGTTCTGTTGAATAGTAAGTGCGTTTACTGCGAGTAGCTGTGCTTTCTGTGTGTATAGGGGGTCTGCTCTGGGGCCCGTGTTGAGGGATGGGTATGCTTTGGGGGGTGGTTATAAGCTGTGTTTTTAGGGTGTCAGGTTGAGGGGCTCTGTATGGAGATAGGTTTGCCTCATCTGTCACCAGGTTCTCCCACAAGCACCACCCCAGGGTTCTGTACACCTAAATCGCATTCACACGACCCCGGGACGGCCATGCGTGTTTTGCGGACCGCGGAGGTAGTCCATCTGCTCCCCACATTGCCGTGCTGATCCATTGACTTCAATGGTTCTGCAATCCGCAAATATGGCTGTCTTATCTTTTGCTGTGCAGAGTCATGGACCCGGACGCCCACGGAATGGCTTCTGTGTGCTTCCACGCGCCGCAAAAAATAGGACGTGTCCTTCCTTGCCCACATCTTGCAGCTCGTGGATCATCGAAGTCAGTGGGTCTGCACTGCGATGTGGGGCCATCCCACGGTCATAGGCCTAAGGCCTCATCCATATTTCCGTTTTTCACTGACGTGTCCTGTGCACATTTTCTGGTAATCGCGGAGACATGCACTACTTTGATCCGGGATGCAGACCAAACACGCCCATTAAAGTTTATGGATCCGTGAAAATCACTGACACAACACAGATGGCATCAGTGTTGTGTCCGTGTTGCGTCTGTTTTTCACTGACGTGAATTCCACATGACGCACAGTAAAAACGGACACACGGACCAACCAGGCATCTTTACAGATAAAACTAGGGATCAACCGATTATCGGTTTTACCAATATTATCGGCCGATATTCAGGATTTTGAACGTTATCGACATCTATTTTGCGGATATTCCGATAACGTATGGGGAACAGGGATCTCGTTGCTGTCAGCGCTCTCCGTGTTCCCTCAGCAGCACAGGGGAGAAGGAAGCAGTGTCTCCCTCCTCCTGTGCTTCCGCTGCCACCAATGAGAAGAGGAGGAGCTGTGGCCACTGCGCCACAAATGAGAGGAGGGGCTGTGGCCACTGCCCCACCAATGAGAGGAGGGAGGAGAAGAGGAGGGGCTGTGGCCACTGCCCCACCAATGAGAGGAGGGAGGAGAAGAGGAGGGGCTGTGGCCACTGCCCCACCAATGGGAGGCGAAGAGGAGGGGCTGTGGCCACTGCGCCACCAATGGGAGGAGGGGCTGTGGCCACTGCGCCACCAATGAAGACGCCTCTCTCATAAACAGGAGGCAGGAGCTGGCTGCAGAATCACATAGCGGCTCCCGACCACTATGATAAGTAGCTGCGATCTGTGGTAGTTAACCCCTCAACTGTCACGAATCGCAGCTAACTCTCATAGAGGTCGGGAGCCGCTATGTGATTCTGCAGCCAGCTCCCGCCTCCTGTTTATGAATTAATGAGAGAGGTGTCATTAATTTCCAATTCTCTGCTCTTCCGTTTGGTATTTCCTCAGCGCCAAGAATCTTCACAAAGTTGGTAGTCGAGATGATATCACCTCTCAGACAGGAAGGACTATTAATCTTCCCATACTTGGACGATTTCCTTATAGTAGGAAGTTCAGAAACAGAAGCAGTCAGACAGACAATTTTTTGCAAAGTGGTAATAGAAAAATGGGTTGGACTGGCACTCATATAAGGAATAACACGGTTTATTACAGTGATGCCACCGGTTACTGGAAACCCATATGGTATTAAAGCAACAGTTTAGTTTCCATGTGTTATTCCACCTTTAAAATTCCACAATTAAGGAGATCTCAGAAGCGCAAGGTTCAGAGCTTTCAATATGTTGGTACTAGTATTTTCAAAGGTGTAGCAACTTTTCAATATAATAATGTGTCTTTATCCTCAATGTTGCAAGACAACATTTAATAGTCAGTGTTTAGGATGATAGTTCCTGCACAGCCAATTTTTCAAGGAAACAGTGTAGCAATTTCCACAGCTGACACCTGCACTGACTATTAAATGTTGTCTTGCAACATTGAGGATAAAGACACATTATTATTATATTGAAAAGTTGCTACACCTTTGAAAATACTAGTACCAACATATTGAAAGCTCTGAACCTTGCGCTTCTGAGATCTCCTTAATTGTGGAATTTTAAAGGTGGAATAACACATGGAAACTAAACTGTTGTTTTAATACCATATGGGTTTGCAGTAACCGGTGGCATCACTGACCTTTGGACATACAACCAGAACCATTGAATTCTGTGAACGGTTGGTGCCTGCGGTTCCTGCAATTTTTATAATTTTTATTTTCTTGTGATTCACTAAGTTTTTAGGTTTGAATAGTGTATTCATTGTATTTTATTCGTATTTTATTTGTGACAGGTGAAGAAAACTATATTTCACATTGTATTCATATGTAATAAACCGTGTTATTCCTTATATGAGTGCCAGTCCAACCCATTTTTCTATTACCAATTTGCTTTGAGGGGTGTCTCAATTTTTGGACTAGAGCACCTGCCCTGAGGGGACAAAGGTGAGCGGACCCTATTTTTGATTTACTCCTGAATTTTTTGCAAAGGATATCGGATTTAGGTTGGTTAATAAACATAAAGTACTACTTAATCCCGTCATCCAACAGAAGGTTTCTGGGAGTAATGTTGGACTCTGTATTGCAAACATCATCCCACAGGAAAAGATACAAGCTATCATAGCAAAGATAGAAAACTTCCAATCTATAAACCGGAGCTCTACCAGAATGCCTATGAGCATTCTAGGTCTTATGACATCCTGCATAACAGCTGTAGCTTGGTGGCAGGCTCACACCAGAATTATGCAAACCTGGATCCTAGGGGGTTGGAACAAAAAACAGTCATCCCTAGACAGAAAGATGGTATTCCATACCCATTAAAGTCTGATGTAAATTGGCGGAAAAAAAAAAATCTATCAAAGGTCTTTCAGCCAGATGACGCCCCAGAGATACAGACTGAGACAGACGCAAAAGTAGCCTCCTCAACCTGGCAAGATAAAAAAAAATGCTCAAATTGAGAGTAGCGAGTGGTCTGGGAGACTCTAAGGGTCCATTCACACGTCCGCAATTTTGTTCCACATAGTTCCGATCCCTAAAAAAATAGAACATGTCCTATTCCTGTCCGCAATTGCGGACAATAGGCATTTTCTATTAAAGGGACTCTGTCATCAGATTTGTGCCCTATAAGCTAAACATATGGCCATGTCGGTGCTAATAACATGAATCCTAAACTGCCCTTATTAAACCTGCTTGTGGCTCTATTAGCCCAAAAAACAGGTTTTAATAAGCTGTCACTCACCTACCTAAGGTGCCCAAGGGGTTTTACGTTAGTCCAGGGTGCCCGCCTGCACTCCTCGCCGTCTGGTGCCCAGCGCCGCCTTCCTCACCTCAGCGCCGCCTCCTCAATCCACCCGTCCCTCTGCCAGATCCTGATGCGCCGCGGACTCCTGGCAGCGGCTTCGTTGAGCGGCCTGATGCGCATGCGCACTTCGCTCAACGAAGCGAAGGCACCCTGGATTAACGTAAAACCCCTTGGGCACCTTAGGTAGGTGAGTGACAGCTTATTAAAACCAGTTTTTTTGGGCTAATAGAGCCACAAGCAGGTTTAATAAGGGCAGTTTAGGATTCATGTTATTAGCACCGACATGGCCATATGTTTAGCTTATAGGGCACAAATCTGATGACAGAATCCCTTTAAGTGCCGGCAATGTCCGTGTTTTGCGGATCCGCAAAACACACACGGACGTGTGAATGGACCCTAAAGGTGACTCAAGGTCTTCTAAGCAAAAAAAACATTTAAAAATATTTTCAGACAATACAACAGCGGTCGCCTGTTCTGCCTCTCCAATCTAAGCATTGAAAGTGTGATCTCTGTAACTTACAGTTGTGCTGAGATAGCGGTAACCATCAATCTTAGTTGAATTGGCTGACAGTGACTCGATCCAAAGGACACCTTGTAGATCATGAAGTTTATTCCAAACTGTGGAGATCACACACCGAAGAACAAATGGATAGGTGAAAAAATCATGGAGTGAGCAGCTAACAGGATACATGTGGCTGAGATGAAGAGTGAAGCCAGAATGCAAGGGAGAGATGGAAGGAGACTTTACAGGGAGCACAGCAGGAGGGGAAGAGAGAAGGGACACAGAATAAAAAGTCAAACCATGCGTAACTTGACACTCCCCGTCAAAATCTATGATTTCTAATAACAATAATAAACTTTAGATAAGTCCATGAATAATAGATGTTTCTTCTTCTGGAAAATCTGCAAACCGAAAAGGAACAACAAAAATTCAACAAGGGAAAACATTACTGCAATACTTGTAGTCATGCTCTTTAAAGTGTTGATAGCGTTAGTAGGAAGATAGATCCGTGAGTCCATCTTCAGAGGGGAAGGCAGCAACATTTTGCCTCTCTCTGCATCAGGCCAGTGTGAGGAGTTCATCTTCCGATTTAGGCAGAAGCAGTACCAGCTTGTTTATGGGTCTGAAGTAGTGTCTTGCAGAACCTTCTTTTATTACCTTAATTTCTGCTTTCCGCACCTTGCCATCATTACTTGGAATAGTCTTTGTACTAAGACCCATTGACCAATTGTTATGATAATGTCCCCGCCTTGCAGGTCAGGTTTGCTGACTTACCATTTTCTACGACTTTGAAGGTTGCAAAGGTACTCAATCTTCCAACGGCTCCAAAATTATTTAGCAAAAAGTTGGATCCGTTTACATTGATGTTTGTAAACATTTGAACAATCAAAGTCCTGAGGATGAATAGTGGCTATTCTGATCTTTTGAGTTAGAAGGGTGGTTGGAGTTAGCAATACTGGAGACTGGGTCTGAGGAAACAGGAACAAGTGGTCTCACATTGATTATGGCGGACACCTCAGCAAGGAAGGTGACCAAGACTTCATGTGTGAGCTGGGAATATTTGTGGTCCAGCAGCATAGAGTCCAGGATTTTTCTCGAAATCCCAATCATGCGTTCCCAAGAGCCTCCCATATGTGAGGAATGTGGTGGGTTGAATTCCCATTTACACTTGTTAGCATTGAAGAAGTTCTCTATCTTCTCTGCTCCTGTAAAATTTGTCCCGCAGTAGGATCAAAGTAACTATACAGGTTCATGTATGGAAACGTATGGAAATCTTCTGAAGGCGTTTAATGAAGCAAGAAGAGTCCATTGATTCTATAACTTCGATATGCACTGTGCAAATACTCAAACAAGTGAATAGCGCGGCCCAACGCTTATTGTTAACGACTCCGCCACGAGTCTTGCGTGTAAAAATGGTCCATGGGCCGATAATGTCTATGCCAACATTGGTAAAGGGTGGTTAAGTGCTTAATCTGTCTGTTGGAAGCTGTGCATCTGTTGATTTTAGATGTTTTCCTCTTAGTTTTTGGCACTTGACGCATTTATGGAGTATGTAAGATATACATCTTTTCATCCCGACTATCCAGAAACCTGCAGACCTTACTGCTCTCTCGGTAAAGTGGCGTCCTTGGTGTTGCACTTGCTCATGGTAATGTCTGACTAGCAGAGCAGTAATGTGGTGACGTCCTGGAATGATGAGGAGATTTTGCTCTTCACTCATAACAATAGACCTTGCTATGCGACCACCAACTGGAAGTAGTTTGTTGTGATCAATTATTGGATTTAATTGGTATAGAGGGCTATCTTTAGATAGGTTGAGTCCCTTTGACATATTGTGAAACTCTTGCGAATATACTTCATGTTGGACACATTGTATGATGAGCCTCTTCCAGGGTGGATAAAAATCAATGATTTAAAAAAAAAAAAAAAAAAAAAAAATCGAAAAAATCTGATTTTTTTTATTTAAATCAGATTTTTTTTATATAAAATGCTTTTTGAGGAAAATATATTACCATCCATAGGTTATTTCCATCCATCCATAGGTTATTTCATTATGAAATAAAGATTACTTTTTTAATTCTGTAGAATAAGGCTGTATAGGTTTAATTTTTTGTTAAATTCCATTAATCCATTCACAATGTCATGCTCTTCCAGAGGTTTTTGTAAGATTATTGGGTAGTTTCTCTGCCTACAAGATATTATCACAGATGCTTGGTTTAATTTTGGAGTTCTCAAAACTGAATTTATAACATGAAAAGAGTTGAGAAAAAGATCTTAATCCTAACTTCTACAAAACCTATAAATACAGAATTTACCCCTTCAGTGCTAAGTTTAAAGTTCAGTGAATAGAATACAAACAATATTTCTTCATCACTTTCACTTCAAAATATCACTTTCTTGTGTAGGCTGGGCTGACAGTCTAAGTTTCTTTAAAAAAAAAAAATATATATATATATATATATATTAATAATAATAATAATAATAATAATAATAATATTATTATTATATTTATATATATATATAATTTTTTATTTATTTTTTTCTTTAGCCAAATTAGTTAACAAACAAGCAAATAACATGCTGTAATGTTATTGTTTCAGTACAACAGAAAGATTGTCCAAATATGAATCTTTATGTAAAAAATTTAAATCAAGCCTTACTGACTAGTGATTTAAATTGTGATTTTAAATCGGTTTGATTTAAATCAAATCCACCCTGGCCTCTTCTACCCAAGACTTCTGTAATGCCTGCAACAAGTACCTAGGTTATAAGGTAGAGCATCTCCTGCTTTGCCTAACAGATCAAAGAACCTTGTACTTGCAAGAGATCGGTTACGCTGATCGTCAAGAATGGTATACAGTCTTATGGCCCTTTCTGGCTGGCACTTTCTGTATACATGAACCAAGCATATCTTTGCAAAGGATTTCTCAGAAAGTCCTTCGCCACAGACTTTATTCCATGTAGAGAATACTGGGTTGGAGGCAGCTGTTCGTTCAGTGTGCTCCCCGCCATGCTTTGCCACAGGAGGGATGTCTGTGGATGGAGTAGAGCTGTTAGAGCTGTGTTGGTACAGATGAAGGGTTTGTACGTGGTACTGCATTCCATGCATTTAATGACAGACTTAGTCTTTTGCAAGGTATTCTGTGGAGGCACAGCATCTGAAACAAACTCCAAATTCCTTTTAAAAGTTCCTTACTTTCTTGTAGAGGTTTCTTTCTGAAGCCGATGCATTTCTTAAGTGAACGTGGCTTGTTTATGTATGGGATATTGGCGATTTGGATCCTCAAGTTTCTGGTTTTACCCAGTCCTTTGAAGAACCATAGCGGGTGCAGGTTGAACATCAGTTCTCTTCACTGATACTGGGCCCCTGTGGTCTCCGTGCATTATACGTGTGTTTGCAAGTCCTGGAGGAGGTGGACTGAGAGGGTTACAGTCACCATAGAAAAAACTTGGGTCATTTTTTGAGTCCGTGATTTCCCTTATGAAGTCACAGAAGTAGGAAAAGGGATGAAAGGCAACTCGTATTTTTTTTTCTTGGAAGTCGATTCCTGACTAACCCATTTTTCTTGAATGCCATATGGTAGTTTAAGGACAATAGGGTTGATGCAACGAGGGGTGTCGAGGTAACAAAGTCCAAGTAGGAGGGTGTCAGCCTTAGCTAGTTGAAGCTCTAGTAGAAGATCACTGAGTTCTTGAAGCTTTAGATTGTCTTTAGCTGTAATCCTTGGGAAGCCTTGCAACCTTTTTAATAAGGCATCTTCGATGGCCTCAGAGCTGCCAAAGCTACATTCTAGTCTGTCCCAAGCATCGTCGACACCTGCAGCAGGATTGGAAGTGTAAACTGTTTTGAGTCTCTTGATACGTTAGGCAGACTGGGGACCTAGCCACCTGATGAGTAGATCCAGTTCTTCTGCAGCAGTGATATGTAGCTCGCTGATTGTGGCATTAAAGGTGAATTTCCAGCCTCTGTAATTTTCAGGTTTGTCATCAAATGTGGTGAGGCCCGTCCTAGGGAATTCTTTGCGAAGCATGTCTTTAGCAAACTGTGACATGTCTGTGTTTTCAGACTTTGGGTATACAGTTACAGGTGGGACAGAGTTAGTTGCAGTGGCTGGTACACTGATGTTGAGTGATTTGGGCACAAAGGATGATGCTAAGGCGTTCAGCACTGGATCTGGTGTACAGACCAAGGGTGTGTTGGTTTTTAGCTGTATAGTAGTGGGTTTGTTAGGAGGTAGCTGGTTAGTGCCATAGTAAGGTAGAAAGTCTTTTCTATCCGTACCAGTTTCCGCCGCTTGAGAAAGTGCAGTAGGTGCAGAGAAAACATCTTGGTTGAGTGCTTTGGCTGCTATGACAGAGTGATGGAGTTCTGAAGAGGTCCGCGATTAATCTGATGTATAACATGTAACAGAGTGGCTGCTACTGATTAGGGCTGCACGATATAGGAATTTTGTGCGATTGCGATTAGGGCCCTAAAAATTGCGATAACGATATGCGATGCAATATTTTAAGGGAATTGTGCTAGAGGTCTATTTGCTTGGATTTTCCCATATGAGCCGCTGACGCAGCTGGGTATGACATAGTTATGGGGTGGATCTGTGGAGGACGCGCAGTTATGGGGTGGATCTGTGGAGGACGCGCAGTTATGGGGTGGATCTGTGGAGGACGCGCAGTTATGGGGTGGATCTGTGGAGGACGCGCAGTTATGGGGTGGATCTGTGGAGGACGCGCAGTTATGGGGTGGATCTGTGGAGGACGCGCAGTTATGGGGTGGATCTGTGGAGGACGCGCTGTTATGGGGTGGATCTGTGGAGGACGCGCTGTTATGGGGTGGATCTGTGGAGGACGCGCTGTTATGGGGTGGATCTGTGGAGGACGCGCTGTTATGGGGTGGATCTGTGGAGGACGCGCTGTTATGGGGTGGATCTGTGGAGGACGCGCTGTTATGGGGTGGATCTGTGGAGGACGCGCTGTTATGGGGTGGATCTGTGGAGGACGCGCTGTTATGGGGTGGATCTGTGGAGGACGCGCTGTTATGGGGTGGATCTGTGGAGGACGCGCTGTTATGGGGTGGATCTGTGGAGGACGCGCTGTTATGGGGTGGATCTGTGGAGGACGCGCTGTTATGGGGTGGATCTGTGGAGGACGCGCTGTTATGGGGTGGATCTCTGCTATGACACATAGGGCCATGAGGGGGGCCAGCATAAGACATATAGCATCTTATGCTGGTCCCCCTCATGGCCCTATGTGTCCTAAACTGCGCACATAACTGGATTTGTGTGTAAAGTATTTTACTAGTGTGTAAAACAATCTCTCTCCTATTGATAACATGGCCAGCCTCTGTACTCACTGTCACGATGAATGCACTGCAGCCAGCTGGCCGGCCGGCGCGTGACTGACGTCACTTAGTAACGCTCCTCCCACTTCAGGAAGCAGGAGCGTTACTAAGTGACGTCAGTCACGCGCCGGCCGGCCAGCTCGCTGCAATGCATTCATCGTGACAGTGAGTACAGCGGCTGGCCATGTTATCAATAGTAGAGAGATTGTTTTACACACTAGTAAAATACTTTACACACAAAGCCAGTTATGTGCGCGGGGCCCCTTCATATATAATCGCGGCATTTTCGGGTCAGCCAAACCGCCATATCGCATTTGCCGATTATCGCGATTCGATTAATTTAGCGGTATATCGTGCAGCCCTACTACTGATGCCTCTTTTGCAAACGCCCCCACAGCGGCACGATTGACAGGAGGATTATCCCGCCTCCCCCAGGGACAGGAAACAATGTGGAGATCTTTAAATAGTCCCCTCCCCTTACCTGCTCCAGTTGTTTCCTGTCCCTCTGGAGATCCTCCTGCTAGGAGAAGCAGCAGGATTTTGTTTTGTTTTTTCTGCGCCTGACTAGTTCGGGCAGAGAGCGGGGTCGCAGAATGTGCTGTGCGGTCCTTCCTTTTCTTAGGCATAAGTCCTCCGGTGGAGGCAGCCCCAGGCAGCGTCCAGCGTATAATCACGATAGGACGTGGATCACGTGGCGAGATCTCAGGACGCCGAGTCGCATCGGATGACGTGTTTTCCCCTGGACAACGAGCATTTGAATAAATAGCGGGAGGTGCTTCCAACAGCAGAGCAACCATGTCTGCACCAGGGGATTCAGACACCCGGATATCGCTAGACCCGGCAAAGGCCAGTAGCCCGGTAAGCTTCCCTCCTATGAGGAGGTTTTTGTTTGAGCATGTTGATTCCTACTCACTGTTGGGAGATTGCAAACTTTAGCACCAGGGGCAAGGGGCTATCCCTATTAGTATTGAGAAAACTGCCCCCTTCTGAATGCAACTTTTATCCCATAGGTCAGGGAGACCCAAAAGTGCGTTGAATCTGCTCAGCGGGTCAAAAAAATCCTCCATATGTAAAAAGGGACTACCATCCGGATATAAGAAACCCCTTTGTGCTAAATGTCTAGAAAGGATTGTGTCTGAAAAATCCCCGTCCTTACTGGATAATATTAGACATATTGTTAAGAATATTGTTAAGAAGGAAGTGAACAGCGCTGTGGACCTTAAGTTAGCTGCCGCAGCTCAAAAACCTTCAACTTCTATGTCCGTTATGTCGGCACCCTCTGAAGTTGATCTCCAAGAGGATGATTTGGGATTGGGGGAGTTACCTTCTGGATCCGATTCCGAATCCTCGGATGACTAGTCTGGGCGCCCACTTTGTTCTATTGAGGACATTGATTCCTTATTAAAAACAATAAGAGCACCCCTGAATTTAGAAGAGGCTAAACAACCAAAATCCGTACAGTATCTTATATTCAAAGGATTGGGAGAAAAGAGTTTTTCCTCTACATTCAAGTATAACAAAGCTCATAAATAAGGAATGGGACGACCTGGATAAAATAACAGGTGTATCTAGGATTATGAAAAGGAAATATCCCTTTTCTGAAGAGGATACTACCCTTTGGGATAAATGCCCAAAGGTAGACTCCCCCGTAGCTATGATGACAAAAAAAATCAGCGCTCCCGTTTGAGGACCTAGGTCTCCTAAAAGACCCTATGGACAAAAAAAGTGAAGTGTTCCTAAAGAGATCCTGGGAAGCATCAATGTCCACTTTAAGATCGAGTGTGGCATTCACTTACACGGCCAGATCTATGGCTATCTGGATTAATCAGCTAGAGGAACATCTAATGGCAGGTACTCCAAGGGAGGACATTACCGCTTCCTTGCCTATGATTAAACAGACGGCAAATCTTTTGGCAGATGCCTCAGTTGACACTATAAGGCTTGCAGCAAAATCAGCGGCCCATTCTAATGCCACAAGAAGAGCCATTTGGTTAAGATCCTGGTCAGGAGACGCGGCATCTAAAAATAAGCTGTGCAGTATCCACTGTGAAGGTGATAGGATCTTTGGATCTGTACTTGATGACATTCTTGAGAAAGCCACTAACAAAAAAAATAAATAAATGGGTTTTCCATCAGATACCTGTAATTCTCATCCGAAACGAAATTCCACCTCAGCCACAAGGGGCAGGCAGGACCAGAAGAAAAGAGGTTTTTCTTCCAGATAGCAGACGGGTAGAGGCAGAGGGAAAGGTTTTCTCTTCAACCCACAAATTCTTCCCGAAAGTCTTTCAGATCAATGACGTCAGAAGCAGTGTGGGAGGAAGACTAAACAGATTATTTCCAGCTTGGAAAAGCATTTCCAGGTCCCCCTGGGTTTTAGACGTGATCTCAACAGGTCTAAAACTGGAGTTTTTCTTCTTACCTCTGGATGTATTCCTGGTCACCAAAGAACCAAAAACAGTTCAGACTTTGCTCAGAGACCAAATAAGGATTCAGCTATAAAAAGAGGCCATTGCTCCAGTTCACCCAGCAGAAGAGACAACAGGATTCTATTCTACAGTATTTCTAGTACAGAAACCAAACGGCTCATTCAGAGCAATTATACACCTAAAGGGCCTAAATCGTTTTCTGCATTACAAACATTTCAAAATGGAAACAATAAAATCCACCATAAATCTATTAAGCAGAGACTCTTTCATGGCAACCCTGGATTTAACCGACACGTACTAAGATTCGCAATTCAGGGGGAAGAAGGAATACTACATTTTCAGTTTCAGGTCCTTCCATTTGGCCTATTTTCCGCACCAAGGGTCTTTTCAAAAGTAATGTCAGAAGCAGTAGCAGATTTACATCAAAAAGGGATTTTGGGCGTCCTCTACTTGGCCGATTTTCTTATTGCTGCCGAGTCAGAGCAGATCCTAGAGAAACAACTGATTGTCGTGCGGCAGGATCTAGAAAAATTAGGATGGATGATAAATCCAGAAAAATTGGATCTTCCTCCCGGAAAAAATAGATTTTTGGGAATGTTATTGGATTCAGAGCTTATGAAGACCTTCCTGCCAGTAGAGAAGCGGTTAAAAATCATCCAGGAGATTTCTCTATTCCGCAGCAGGAAAAAAGTATCCATTTGAATAATAATGAAGATATTAGGTCTTATGTCTTCCTCGATTCCAGCTGTAAGAAGGGCACAGGCACATTCTCGGACTCTTCAAGTGCTCATGTTAAGAAATTGTGACAAATGCATATCCTCCTTTAAGAAGAAGGTAAAATTGCCCCAGTATGTAAGAAATTCCCTAAATTTTGGGCAGAACAGGAAAAATCTTTGCAGAGGGATACCTTGGCGACAGACAAATATGATAGCAATAATGACAGACGCCAGCAGAAGCGGCTGGGGGACTCATTCAGACCGATTGGTAATACAGGGAACATGGCAGAAAAACCTAAGTCTAGCCTCTTCCAACCTGAGAGAATTGTCAGCGGTTTGGGAAGCCCTAAAAGCACTTCAACCAGAAATAGAAGGAAAAGAGAGAAATTTTATCAGACAACGTCACGACAGTCACCTACTTGAACAAGCAGGGAGGTACAAGAAGCCCATCCCTGTCAAGAGTATCAGAAAAGATATTCCGATGGGCAGAGAGAAATATACACGTTATCACAGCAGTACACATATGTGGAAAAGAGAACAAAATCGTAGACTTCTTAAGTAGAGATACCCTGAAAGAAGGAGAGTGGAGTCTAAAACAACAACTTTTTTCAGATAACACAAAGATGTTTTTTTTTTCCAGACCTAGACCTGTTTGCAACTCGTCAAAACAGAAAAGCAGAAAGATTTTGCTCTCTATCTTACAGGGATCGTCCAATTTTCGTAGATGCGCTCTCCCAGCCTTGGCCAAAGGAAAATCTGTATGCCTTTCCCCCGTTTGCATTGATTCCAAAGATCCTACAAAGAGTACTACAGGAGAGCCACAAGTTAATACTAATCGCACCTTATTGGCCAAGGAGGTCTTGGTTTCCGCTACTTCTGAGGATGTTGGCAGGGGACTTTTGGATTCTACTGAATATTCCAGACCTTCTACATCAGGGTCCAGTGGTACATCCAAGATCATGAGGTCTGCGTCTGACAGCCTGGAATCTGAACGGGAATTACTGAAGAAGGGACTCTCTGAAGCAGTAATCTCTACTATACTTCACAGCCGTAAAACTATCATGTCAAAAATTTATAATAGAATCTGGAGGGCCTTTCAAAAATTTACAGAAGGTAACACTGGGGTTCCATTTATGATCCCTAATATCTTAGATTTCCTTTAAGAGTTAGCACCATTAAGGTCCAGGTCTTGGCCCTCAGTGCTTATTTAGATACTAGACTTGCAGAAATGGATCTCATTAAAAGGTTTATTAAAGGGGCCCGTAGAAAGGAACCTATGGGTAGAACCACTGTCCCTCCCTGGGATTTTACTTTAGTGTTATCCACTTTAATTGAGTCCCCATTTGAGCCTCTGCCAGAGATTTCTTTAAAATTGCTAACAATAAAAACAGTCTTTTTAGTTGCAATTACTACAGCTAGAAGGATAGGGGACATACAGGCTTTTTCATGCATACCACCATATTTTAACGATTAGAGACGATAGAATAGTGCTAAAACACTCTCCCACCTTTTTACCGAAGGTTGTGTAAAAATTCCACTGTTTGCAGGAAGTATCTCAGCCTTCCTTTGGATCACCAACAGGCGGTCAGGAGCAAAGGCGGTTTCACAATTTGGACGTTCGGAGATCGGTGTTGACCTATCTATCTTAAGACAACAGAAGAGTCAATAACAGACAACAGATGAGTCAATATCAAATATATATATATAAAGTTTATTGGACACACTAACAGACACACATAAAAAATTGTATGCAATTAGAACAAAGTTTGGTATGCAATAAAATATATATAACCGACACATACAGGTCCACTGAATTGCCAAAAAATTGGCATATATATACTATAAACCAGCATTTAAAAATCCAATATAAAGCATGAGGCAAATATAAAATGAGGTGAGACCACTAGAAATGCAAACGGACCAAGATAAGGTCTAAATTAGAGAGCCAAACCTACATAAGCCGCTGGTGCAGTGGACCTGGGAGAATGAGAAAGCGCCCAACACGTATCGCCGGAGCAATCTGGCTTCCTCAGGAGTAAAGAGCCATATGTTGGGGTATCGCATTATATAGGGTAATGAATAAAATAAAATTACATTCACCTATTGTGAGCAATGTGGAGGCATGTCAGGCAAAGCATGACCAGAAACCAGAAGTATGGGGGTCACATGATCGGCAGGTGGAACGCATATGCGTTCCGCCTGTCAGATCACAGCCGCCCATCATTATTGCAGATGGAGAGGACCATGTGGCACGATGTAGTCAAATAACATGCAATGAGCAAATATAAATAAAGAAATGATATGCTCCAGTGAGGAAACGGATGTGCCAGCTGAGTTGATGTATATAGGCAGCAATCGTGATTATACAATAATCAACTCAGCTGGCACATCCGTTTCCTCACTGGGGCATATAATTTCTTCATTTATATATGCTCATTGCATGTTATTTGACTACATCGTGCAACATGGTCCTCTCCATCTGCAATAATGATGTGTGGCTGTGATCTGACAGGTGGAACGCATATGCTTCCGGTTTCCGGTCATGCTTTGCCTGACATGCCTCCACATTGCTCACAATAGGTGAATGTAATTTTATTTTATTCATTACCCTATATAATGTGATACCCCAACATATGGCTCTTTACCCCTGAGGAAACCGGATTGCTCCGGCGATACGCGTTGGGCGCTTTCTCATTCTCCGAGGTCCACTGCACCAGCGGCTTAGGTTTGGCTCTCTAATTTAGACCTTATCTTGGTCTGTTTGCATTTCTAGTGGTCTCGCCTCATTTTATATTTGCCTCATGCTTTATATTGGATTTTTATATGCTGATTTATAGTATATATGCCCATTTTTTGGCAATTCAGTGGACCTGTATCTGTCGGTTATATATATTATATTGCATACCGCACTTTGTTCTAATTGTATACAATTTTTGTAATGTGTGTCTGTTGGTGTGTCCAATAAACTTTATATATATATATATATATATATAGATACGAAAAATGGCGGCACTGACCCTGTGTAGAGAAAATTGGGTGCACGTTCCAAGGGAATAGGCTTCTTACCCCAAGTTAATATATCCAGAAAAAGCTTGAGAAAGGCTCAGTGGAGCCGAAACGTTGCACCGCATGGTTGAATAAAGAACTTTTCTACTTTTACAAGACCGGAGTGCCGTCCTTTTTCTGGATATATATATATATATATATATATATATATATATATATATATATATATATATATATATATATATATATATATATTTTTTTTTTTTTGATATTGACTCCTTGTCTGATGTGCATTCATGGGGTGGTTCTTGTGACTCTCTCTTGGGTCAGGTGATATTGTTTCATGCTCCTTTCACCACCCCTTGCACTCCGTGTTTATTTGGTGTGCCCCCTGATTCCTTAATCCCAATCATAAATCAAACTTTCACTTTTTAATACTTGGTTGCAAATCCTTTGCAGTCAATTACAGCCTGAAGTCTGGAACGCATAGACATCACCATACGCTGGGTTTTATCCCTGGTGATGCTCTGCCAGGCCTCTACTGCAACTGTCTTCAGTTCCTGCTTGTTCTTGGGGCAATTTCCTTTCAGTTTTTGCCTTCAGCAAGTGAAATGCATGCTCAATCGGATTCACGTCAGGTGATTGACTTGGCCATTGCATAACATTCCACTTCTTTCCCTCAAAAAAACTTTTTGGTTGCTTTTGCAGTATGCTTTGGGTCATTGTCCATCTGCACTGTGAAGCGCTGTCCAATGAGTTCTGAAGTATTTGGCTGAATATGAGCAGATAATATTGCCCGAAACACTTCAGAATTCATCCTGCTGCTTTTGTCAGCAGTCACATCATCGATAAATACAAGAGAACCAGTTCCATTGGCAGCCATACATGCCCACGCCATGACACTACCAACACCATGCTTCACTGATGAGGTGGTATGCTTAGGATCATGAGCAGTTCCTTTCCTTCTCCATACTCTTCTCTTCCCATCACTCTGTTACAAGTTGGTCTTGGTCTCATCTGTCCATAGGATGTTGTTCCAGAACTGTGAATGCTTTTTTAGATGTTTGGCAAACTCTAATCTGGCCTTCCTGTTTTTGAGGCTCACCATTGGTTTACATCTTGTGGTGAATCCTCTGTATTCACTCTGGTAAAGTCTTCTCTTGATTGTTGACTTTGACACACATACACCTACCTCCTGGAGAGTGTTCTTGATCTGGCCAACTGTTGTAAAGGGTGTTTTCTTCACCAGGGAAAGAATTCTTCGGTCATCCACCACAGTTGTTTTCCGTGGTCTTCCGGATCTTTTGGTGTTGCTGAGCTCACCACTGTGTTCCTTCTTTTTAAGGCCTCTTTCACACTACAGTATGTTGAATTCAGTGTTTTGCGTTCCGTTTTTCACGGATCCGTTGTTCCGTTTTTTGCTTCCGTTGTGGTTCCGTTTCCGTTCCGTTGTTCCGTTCCGTTTTTCCGTATGGCAAATACAGTATACAGTAATTTCATATTAAAAATTGGGCTGGGCATAACATTTTCAATAGATGGTTCCGCAAAAAACGGAACGGAAACGGAAGACATACGGATGCATTTCCGTATGTGTTCCGTTTTTTTTGCGGACCCATTGACTTGAATGGAGCCACGGACTGTGATTTGCGGCCAAATATAGGACATGTTCTATCTTTTCAACGGAACGGAAAAACGGAAATACGGAAACGGAATGCATACGGAACACATTCCGTTTTTTTGCGGAACCATTGAAATGAATGGTTCCGTATACGGACCGTATACGGAACGCAAAAAACGGACCGTATACGGAACGCAAAAAACTGTAGTGTGAAAGAGGCCTAAGAATGTTCCAAACGGTTGTTTTGGCCACGCCTAATGTTTTTGCTATCTCTCTGATGGGTATGTTTTGTTTTTTCAGCCTAACGATGGCTTGCTTCACTGATAGTGACAGCTCTTTGGATCTCATCTTGAGAGTTGACAGCAACAGATTCCAAATGCAAATGGTACACTTGAAATGAACTCTGGACCTTTTATCTGCTCATTGTAATTAGGATAATGAGGGAATAACACACAACTGGCCATGGAACAGCCGAGAGGCCAATTGCCCCATTACTTTTGGTCCCTCAACAAGTTGGAAGCACATATGCAAACTGTTGTAATGCCTGCACCGTTCACCTGATTTGGATGTAAATACCCTAAAATTAAAGCTGACAGTCTGCAGTTGAAGCACATCTTGTCAGTTATTTTTTTTTTTTTATCCATTGTGGTGGTGTATAGAGCCAAAAATGTTAGAATTGTGTCTATGTCCCAATATTTATGGACCTGACTGTATATTCCCTCCATTAATGTACTTCTAATGAGTGCGAATTTAATACTTGAATTTTTTTTTATTTTTATGTTGTATATATCGATATTGTTAATACTTGATAGCTCCCACTTAGGTAATTTGTGAACACTGAAGGTAGAGAGTGGGTGGGTGCTTTTCACTCGCTCTTTGTGTATTCCTGCCCCTGCAGAGGTCAAGGAAACAGAATTACCAGTAAGTCTAATTACGTTTTTTTTTTTTTTTTATTACAATTCGTACCAGAAAAAAAAACCTCTTACGTCTACACACTGACAGAAAAATAAAAAAGTTATGTCCAGATAAAAATAAATATGAAAAAAATCCAGATAAAAATAAATATGAAAAAAATCCAGATTAAAATCAATAATTGTCCTTTAATAGAAAACAATCCCAATTATTTTTTTTTTTTTCCTGCTCATTTGCAGCAGAAGACTCGGGAACAATTCCAGTCAGGACCTGGGCAGAAGAGTCCGCATCCAGTCCTGGCAGTCACATGAGAGCAGTGGAGACGGCGGAATCGGCGGCACAACAGAGTGAGTACTGAGCAGCCTCTCTGCACATGGTGCTCCAGACTAAAAAAAATACCTAGTAGCCATTGGCTCCTGAACTGAAAAATTTAGGAGCCAAATCAAATTTTTAGTCGCCAAATCTAAACCCAATCAAAATTTTGGTGTCATGACAACGCTACGCCGATCAGATAGGCATAGGGTTGTTTTGATACCAAAATTTTGATTCGCTTTTGTCACCATAAAAAAGTATTGCGATACTCAATACCACAAAAAAAAAAACACCAAAAAAAGCCGCGTGCATTTCGCATTTTATGAAACATTCGGCCCATAATAGAACAGTCCTGTCCTATTTTTTGGGGTGACAAGGTGACTAAAAAATGGCGAATGCTCACCGCATGGGAGATATTTTTTTATAATTTAATAGTTTGGACAGCGCTATGTAATATGTTTATTTATTGTTTATATATTTTATATGTAAAATTGGGAAAGGGGGGATTTAAACTTAATATTTTAGGGTACTTTCACACTAGCGTTTTTCTTTTCCGGCATAGAGTTCTGTCACACAGGGGCTCTATACCAGAAAATAACTGATCAGGCATATCATCATGCATTCTGAATGGAGAGCAATCCGTTCAGGATGTCTTCAGTTCAGTCATTTTGACTGATCAGGCAAAAGATAATACTGCAGCATGCTACGGTTTTATCTCCGGCGAAAAAAACTGAAGATTTGCCTGAATGCCGGTTCCAGCATTTTTTTCCATAGGAATGTATTAGTGCCGGATCTGGCATTCAAAATACCGGAATGCACCCGCACTAAATCCGGACCCATTCACTTCTATGGGGCTGTGCACACGAGCGGTGATTTTCACACATCACTTGTGCGTTGCGTGAAAATCGCAGCATGCTCTATGTTGTGCGTTTTTCACGCAACGCAGGCCCCATAGAAGCTAATGGGGCTGCGTGAAAATCGCAAGCATCCGCAAGCAAGTGCGGATGCGGTGCGATTTTCACTCATGGTTGCTAGGATGAAAGTCTATTCACTGTATTATTTTCAATTATAACATGGTTATACGTGAAAATAATAGCATTCTTTAATACAGAATGCATAGTAGAAGGTCAATATAATAAACATTGGTGGCGCAGTGCGCACCCCCCCAACACCCCAGTATAATAAACATTGGTGGCGCAGTGTGCCCCCCCCCCCCCCTCAATATAATGAACATTGGCGCAGTGGGCAGTGCCAATGAGGGTTAAAAAAATAAATAAAAAAATTAACTCACCTCCTCCAATTGAGGAGGGGGGCACACTGTACAGGGAGTCTAAGAAAGAATCGAATGAGTCACTAAGGGCTCTTTCACACCTGCGTTCTTTTCTTCCGGCATAGAGTTCCGTCGTCGGGGCTCTATGCCGGAAGAATCCTGATCAGTTTTATCCTAATGCATTCTGAATGGAGTGAAATCCGTTCAGGATGCATCAGGATGTCTTCCGTTCCGGAACGGAACGTTTTTTGGCCGGAGAAAATACCGCAGCATGCTGCGCTTTTTGCCCTGGCCAAAAATCCTGAAGACTTGCCGCAAGGCCGGATCCGGAATGAATGCCCATTGAAAGGCATTGATCCGGATCCGGCCTTAAGCTAAACGTCGTTTCGGCGCATTGCCGGATCCGACGTTTAGCTTTTTCTCAATGGTTATCATGGCTGCCGGGACGCTAAAGTCCTGGCAGCCATGGTAAAGTGTAGCGGGGAGCGGGGGAGCAGCATACTTACCGTCCGTGCGGCTCCCGGGGCGCTCCAGAGTGACGTCAGGGCGCCCCAAGCGCATGGATCACGTGATCACATGGCACGTCATCCATGCGCATGGGGCGCTCTGACGTCACTCTGGAGCGCCCCGGGAGCCGCGCGGACTGTAAGTATACCGCTCCCCCGCTCCCCGCTCCCCGCTCCTACTATGGCAACCAGGACTTTAATAGCGTCCTGACTGCCATAGTAACACCGAAAGCATTTTGAAGACGGATCAGTCTTCAAATGCTTTCAGTTCACTTGCGTTTTTCTGGATCCGGCGTGTAATTCCGGCAAGTGGATCCGGACAACGCAAGTGTGAAAGAGGCCTTAGACTCCCTGTACTTGTGTCAGTGACTCAGACTCAGAGCTGCTAGTGCTTGCCTTGCCTCAGCTCTGATTGGTTGGTGGGCGGGGAGGGGAGGGGCTGGCAGAAGCAGCTTCCACTCTAGGATCAGATTACACTCCTCCCGAGCCCCTCCCCTCCCTGCTGCCAGCGTCTCTGCTATTGTGTGCTGTGACTGAGCTGACTCAGACTGAGAGGCGGCGGGGCAGAGAACTATCATCTCCTGTGCCCGCCGCTGTTCAACGACAGAGCTGCCGCTGAGGGTCTAGTCGCATTGGCGACCATTTTGGTCGCCATCTGGAGCCCTGGGTTGGCATAGAGGAGGATTTTCCCCACAACCTCGGGAAGCACGCGGGTGCTGGTGAACGCAGATAAGGTCCGCACAAGTGCGGATTTATGTGCGTTTCTGATTTGATGCACTTTTGCCTTGGATCTTATCCTTTGTTGGAAAAGGGTGACATCCGCAGCCAAAACTGCAAACATCATTGACATGCTGCAGATTTAGAAATCCGCGCGGCAGCCCAATTTCTGCACGCAAAAAAAAAATTAGCAAAGTGTACATGAGATTTGTGTAATATCAGACACTTTGCTGGTGCTGTACTGTGCTGTGGTTATACCGCACGGGACTCTGCGCAGAAAAACAGCACATGTGCAGGTGGCCTAACTGCTGGGGAGGAGGGTGAAGCAGTCTCTTGGTCAGTGACATGGTGAATAGAGGTGGACCTTGGGCTGGGGGCTTGGCACTAATAAGACCCTGGGTGGGGTGAATGCACAGCAGTCAGGTAAAGCGATAGATGCTCTCTGCTGTATCACTGCTACTCCTGACTGCATGGTCTTATTAACCTCAGGCCACCAGGGCCTTAGTAACCCTGGGATCTTTAGGCATTTGGGGTATGGGACGTATTTTAAAATCGCCAATAAATGTTAAAGGGGTTATCCTCAGGATTGGTCATCATAATCACGTTGGTAGGGGTCTTTCCCAGAGCCCTGGGCCGTAGCAGGCGAGCAATATATGTTATGTCACTACAGGTATTTGTAGGTCTAAGAGGCCGATTGGTGGGGGAGTGGAGTGACCTCTAGGACTTCCACCGGTCATGACAGTAGGGGTCCTGTGTCCTCCTAAATGAATGGAGTGTCAGTCAAGCTGGGTCACCGTTGTTCCGTTCATCTCTATGGGACTGCCGAAGGGAAGCAGAGTGCAGCACTCGGCTATCTGGGGCAATCCCATAGAGATGAATGGAGAGGCACCAAGCATGCTCGACCTCTGCTCCATCCATTCAGGGCACCCTGGATCCACGTCTGGTGATGAGTGGAAGGTCCCAGGAGTTGGACCCCATGATCAGATCCCTGTTCAAATGAATAGATATCGGGTGCATTTTTGCTCTCGTATTACAGCTCTCCCAGCCCGAGCACTGACCTGCTGACCCGGACTCACAAGTCCCTTTGGTTCAGGTCTGTAGCCTCTACAACAAATCTCATGTATGGGAATATCCAGTGATGGTTGTCAGAACTTCTCTTGAGGCTGCTGTGTCATTTGTTTTACAGGACATTATGGCAGAAACCATCTTAATAGATTCGGACTTGCTGTCTGAAGATGTCATATGCACTGTGGTGGAGGAAACTTCAGATTTGGTACAGTATGGCTTCTGTTTTTAATATTTCAGTGATTTTGTCGTGTTAATGCAGTTTTGCTTTGCAGCACAGGTGGGATACTTCCCTGACTGTCCTAAACATATGGCACAGCACAGGAACTCCACTCGCACCATCAGCAGTGGGTGATGGCTGTAATTTGCACCATTCTGTAATGGTCAGGATTGGAGATACCTCCGATCATGGCTGTTTACCCCTTGAGCGCTGTCATTAACAACCACAGCCCTTACAGCGGTCCTTCAGCCTTTTGGTATTATCTCAGTGGGAGTATTTATTTCGTCATCTCTGCAGATCAGCTGTTTCAGAGAGCCGCTGAGCTCACCGTAGCTCTGGCCAGTGCTGCCGGCTCCCAGCAGCTTGCCAAGCACAGCGCCGTACATTGTATAGTGGCAGTGCTTGGTATTGCAGCTCAGCATTATTGACTTGAATGGGACTGAGCTGCAAATAGACCACGTGACCGATGTAGGGTGACATCCACTGGCCTAGGAAGAGGCTGCAGCGTACATGGCGCACCAGCCTCTTCTAACAGCTGATCTGATATTGATGTCCTATCCAGAAGATAGGTCTTCAATAGTAATTCCTGGATAAATCCTTTTAAAAGGGGTGGTCTGGGCTTTTACTTTTGATGACCTATCCTCAGAATAGGTCATAAATATCCGATCGGCAGGGGTCCGACACTCCCGCCGATCAGCTGTATGAGGAGACGACGGGCGTGTGCAGTGCACACGAGCAGTCTCCCTTCTCTCTTCCTGTTCACCACTGCTGTCTATACCAAAGACCATAGACACACAGCAGCGAGTAGAAGGAGAGAAAGGAGATGGCACGTGTGCATTGCATTTGATCGGCGGGGGTGCCAGGTGTCAGACCCCCGCCAATCTGATATTGATGTCCTATCCCGAGGACTGAGAATCCAGTTTATCTATCTTGTTAGTGCTAGTGTGTTGTTGTTTTATTTTAATTTAATTTTTTACCCTCTCTGGTAGCGCCCCTGCTGTTTCTGGTCCACCCTCTCCTGCATTCTGTGGTCAATTAACATGCTCAGTAGCTTCCCTGCTCCCTTCCCCCTCTCAGTCCTGGCGTAATGATCTCATAGTCAAGCACCTCTCATTCATCCCTACTTCTAAATTCATAGAACTGCGTAGCTTCCTAGACAGTGCGTAAAGAAATCATGGGGGCATTACATACTATATGTATATGTGAGGGGCTATTTTCTAGGCAGGGGAGAAAGGGGTTAGTCAGAGCTAATTGCAGGGGCCAAATGAGTTGCTGCCCACACGCAGAAAGGGAAGTCCTCATGATATGTGAGTAAAAACAGTTTTACTTTTTTTGGGATACCCCATGAATAATTTTATTTGCTGTAGTTCTTGTCTTATAGGGGTTCCCTGGGCTTTTAATATTGATGACCTGTCCCCAGGATAGGTCATCGGAATGGCAGTGGTCTGACACTCAGCACCCCCGCCAATCAGCTGTATGAGGAGACGCAGCGCGCACGAGCCGTCTCCCTTCTCTCTACCTGTTCACCTCTGCGGTCTGTGGCAAAGACCATAGACAGCAGCACATGCGCGCACTGCTCACGCCATCTCATTATACTGCTGATCGACTGAGGTGCTGGGTGTCGGACCCCCGCCAATCTGATATTGATGACCTTATCTTCAGGATAGGTCATAAACCCCTTTAATTTCACTTTTTTAGATATTTATGACGTTGAAATATTCGTTTTACCTGTTCCATACATGTGATAAGCCATGTTTTCTCATCCTAAGGGCTCATTCACACGGCCGTATGAATGGATCCGCAACCGTTCCGCAATTTTGCAGAAGTTATGCGGATCCATTTATTTCTATGGGCCCTCAAAAGATGCGGACAGCACACCATGTGCTGTCCGCATCCGTTATTCCGTACCGTGGCTCCACAGAAAAGATAAAACATGTCCTATTCTTGTCCACGGACAAGAATAGGCATTTTCTGTTATGGTTGCGGCCATGTGCAGTTCGCAAATTGCGGAACGCACATGGCTGGTATCAGTGTTTTGTGGATCTGCAAAGCACCATAGCCGTCTATATGAGCCCTTAGGGTGATGTTTAAGGCTACTTTCACACTAGCGTTCGGGTGTCCGCTTGTGAGCTCCGTTTGAAGGGGCTCACAAGCGGACCCGAACGCTTCCGTCCAGCCCTAATGCATTCTGAGTGGATGCGGATCCGCTCAGAATGCATCAGTCTGGCTCCGCTTGGCCTCCGCTCCGCTCAGCAGGCGGACACCTGAACGCTGCTTGCAACGTTCGGGTGTCCGCCTGGCCGCGCGGAGGCGTGCGGATCCGTCCAGACTTACAATGTAAGTCAATGGGGACGGATCCGTTTGAAGATGACACACTATGGCTCAATCTTCAAACGGATCCGTCCCCCATTGACTACTTTGAAAGTCTGGACGGATCCGTCTGAGGCTACTTTCACACTTAGAAATTTTTTTACCTTATAATGCAGACGGATCCATACTGAACGGAGCCTCCGTCTGCATTATATGAGCGGATCCGTCTCAGACGGATCCGCTCTGAAAGCAAGTGTGAAAGTAGCCTTACTCGAGTCTATCTACAATATACTGTAGGTATACTAAATGTTCTTATATGTAAATTATTTTTTCTATTAGGAGCTGACGCCCACCCTCGAAATTCTCCAACTGCAAACTCTGGATTCGTTGGAGAATGCGATGCAGGCCGTCGATGAGTTTGAGGAATACACAGCTTCTAATTTTGTTGTTGTAGAAAAGCAGAAACATTTTGGGAATGAAGGTGATCTTACTGCACAGATTTCTGTAAACGTTCAAGTCCTATACGGACCTATTTATACTGCCGTATTTTTTTCCGTGTATAACAAGCTGCACATGGGCTCATAGAAATGAACAGTGGCATTCACGTGGGCCATGGACTTGAGGGTCTGTGTGGTCACACTCAGGGCATGCACTACTTTGGATTGTGTCTCAAGGAACACAGACCAAGATGACATTGGAGACAATTGTCTCCAGCAGTTGCCAAGTCCTTGTCTTACAGAGATGTAGGGATGTCACTCTGTATTAAAAATCATCTGTGTGGGTTATTGTTTGTGGACAAGCTTGAGGTCACGTAGCAAAAGCTGCAGTGGTACTACAACATGGATAATCCCCTACGGCTGGAAACACACGTACAGGTTTTCAAAGCCAGAAGTGGATCCAGCAGCAAGCAGCCAACAAAAATGTTTCTACTTTTTTTCTAGTATGTGGCCATGCATGTGTGGCTCTCTCTATGGTCATCTGAATGAGCCCTAACGGGTATTTGGGGAGGTAAATGATGCGGTACACAGCTTTAATCTCCTTCTCTTGTTTGATGTGAAGTGAATGGAGCTTCTGTCTAATTCAGGCTTGAATATTATGCTTGAGCTTAGAATTTTATTTTACTCTGTCTTCCTTCTCTTACTTATGGTTATCCTATACCTATAAGAGTCGGTCTAGACCTTTAATATGGGACCACACCCAGGCCGCATGTCTTTTAGGGTATTCTCTTCTCTTTTGTTTATCAAGGAGATTGAGACTTTAAGAACATTTTCTGGTTTGTGCTGTCAGTTGAAGCTTGTACCTCTATGCAGCCTCTCAGCCTTGGCCCATCACTGAGCTTTCGTTTCATAGCTTGCTTTTTCCCTTTCATCCTCCATGACTGCATTACCATGAGAGATGACCCTCCTCCAACCAGGTAGGGACAGGAAGAATAAATTTGACCCTCCTCCGGCTCCTCCTCAGTGTCTTCCTGTCCCTTCCAGGTGGTAGACAAGTTTTTTTTTCTCATGGCAACTGCTGTGAGACCGCGTCTATAGAGGCAGACAGAGGCGGCTGTTTTAACTTTTTATGCCTATGGCCACATGGGGGAAGCAGGCAGCAACCCGTTCCCTTGTTGCGTACCTGAGGTTGCTGGATAGTCCGCTACATGCTGGGATTAACTGCTCCTTCTCTCCCGCTCTGCGCGTTGGACAGGGGATTCCATGTGGAGAACGGACATTCAAGGAGTCCCTCCGGTCATGTGCACGCCCTCTGCTGCAATCCGATAGGTTCGGCTCCAGTGGTGACGTCACAGGAAGCCGTCCTGCATTTCACTTGCGTTCCAGCGGCGACTTCTGGCCTACGGACAAGCAATGGTGCATGGAGTGGGTGGAGCTTAATTGGCTTGCTGATCAAGGCGGAAATCGCCCCCTGATCTCAGGTCTGCGTTTGTTCTTTAAAAGTACCTGAATCTTGCACAAAGAAACTTAGCAAAAACTGTACTTCTAACATGGAAAAGGATTTAGTTCCCTCTATTAGAGAAGAACTAAAAAAGAGTAATCGGACAAGAAATGCGTTTGGCCTTAACTGAAAGTCCTGTATCCGTACCTGGTACCTCTACATTTAGATGGCGGGATCCTAAACTGGTCAGCTCAGATTTTTCTTCCTCAGACTCTGAACTGGACTCAGATCTAGAGTCTCGGGACTTGGATGATTCTTCTGCGTCTGATACTGAATTTTAAGATTTTTATTTTCTTCTGAAGATACTAAAGAATTAATTAAAGCAGTCAGAGCGACCATGAATCCCTCAGATAAGAAGGTACAAAGGTCGGTTCAGGATGAAATGTTTAGTGGCCTTGAACAACGGAAAAAGTTCCAGATGGGAAGCTATGTATTCCCAAGACAATAGAGCATAGACTCCCTTTCAATGAGGAAGATGATACGCTGTTAACATCTTTTCCTAAACTAGACGTTTCCCTATCCAAATTGATGAAAGGATCTAATGCCCTTCCCTTTGAGGACATGGGGTCCATAAAAGACCCCATGGATTAAAAAAAATCTAGATTCTTGTCCCTCTTTTACAGTACTTAAAGGGGTTGTCCGGGTTTGGAGATTGTTAATAGGATACATTTCCCTAATAGCATACTTCCATGTTGGTTTTACCTTCATTGCTTTGCCTTTTGATGCCCAAATTCCTCATGCGGCAATCAAGGACCGGAAGTGAGTTTTTTTTCGCCCAGCAAGAGACGTATCGGGCTCCTTTACTGGTGTGCTAAGTCTCTTCTTCCACTTGGCAAGGAGCCCAGTGATATCGCCAGCACACAGGGGCGTTCTGGAGCTACCAAGGAGGTTGTCAGGAGTGAAATTTTGGAGCTAAACCACCAATGCTAGCAGAGAGCAGATACATGGAAGCAATGAGGGATTCAGCTTGTAGGCTTAGAAAAAGGCGGTTTTAGAGGAGGAATACTGATAAGTATGAGTGGCAGGAGGCGCAATACTGATTAGGGGGAGTGGCAAGGCTTGTGAGGTCCAGCTGCAGAGTCACGCAGCCTTGTGGGACCCATAAGGCAATGCAGCTGGAAATTACATAGCGCAGGAGCGTATATGTAAATAATACCGACAGCAGTGTCAGGGACTCGTAGGAGCAACGGAGATGAAAAAAATAAATAAATAAATACACAAAGCATCAAGATGACTTTACTGTGGCATGTCAAGGTGATTATTAACATTTTTAAAAATTACTTTGATCCCGGACAACCCCTTTTTAGGCAGCAGAATTTTTGCCGGATGCTACCGCTGAATCCGTTAGGATGATGGCTAGAGCCACAGCTTTATCTGTCGTTTCTAGAAAGGCTCTGTAGTTAAAATTTTGGACGGGAGATATCAGCTCAAAAATGAAACTATGTAGTCTCCCTTTTTAATGGAAATGTAATGTTTGGTCAGGACCTGGAAAGTATCTTGGAGACGGCTTCTGACTCTAATAAAAATCTTTTCCGGTGGTAACAAATAAAATAATATTTCCCTTTCGGAAAATTTAAGAAAGGAGGTTACTTCCAGTCTAAAAGGTCTGACAGGGGTAAGTCCAAAAGTTGCCAGAGGGAGAGGTTTCTTGTTTAACCCCAAGAGCTCTGACACCTCTTGACACCTCTAAGCAAGGACTCTAGGCATTAGGTGGGAGGAAGATTAAAATTCTTTGCAAAGGAATGGGAAGAAATTACCATGAATCCGTGAGTTCTAAATATTATATCAGTAGGCTAGGACATTGCCTTCTGTCTTCCTCCACCTATAGATGTGTTTGTTCAAGGTTACCCTGATCCAGAAATCAACTTTTCTACAAGAAAACTGGAGGAGGGCATTTTGGAGCTGTTGGCTCTAAATGCAATTGTTCCGGTTCCACTACATCAACGACGAACAGGTTGTTGTTGCTTTGTTTTTGTAAAAAATAAAATAAAAATCTGTGGAGCCTAAACAAATTCGTCAAATACGAAAAACCCAAAATGGAGTTTATAAAATCTACCATAAATCTGCTAAAAGGAGACTTTCTGGCTTCTCAAGATTTAAGACACATATTATCATATTCCAGTAAGCGAAAGGCTCAAAATTTCCTTCGGATGCAGTTTTCTTGGGAGGGGCTCTTCAACCTTTCCAGTTCCAGGTTCTCCCCTTCGGAATCGCTTCCACTCAAAGGGTATTTAAAGGTAAAGGTAATTGTTCCTCTGAGAAGGCTAAACATCATCATTATTCCCTAACTAGACTATCTTCTAGTAGTAGGAAATTCAAAAGAATCTCTAGAAAACAGCTTGTTTCGAACTTGTCAGATCCTGTATCAAATAGGCAAACCCCAATCCGTCACAAAATCTTTCTTCCCTCTCAAAAAATGTAAAGCGTAGTAGACAAGGTTTCAAAATTCCTTGTTCTTCCGTTTTGTACAAATCGGAGGGGCCATGAAACTCCTAGGCACTCTAACTGCCTGTATCCCAGCAGTAAAATGGGCCCAGTTCCATTCTCGAGTATTTCAGCTGTGGCTACTAGAAAATTGGAACAGGAGTCAAAATTCGCTAGAAAGAAAAATTTCCGTTTCTCCGTCTGTAGTACAGACTGCAGTGGTGGATAGACCCAGATCATCTGCAGAAGGGGGTTACCTGGAGATAATTACAATGGATGCAAGCCTTTGGGGTTGGGGGGCTCATTGCTCTCAATGCTCTTTCCAAGGTCAGTGGTCCAAAGAACAAGTAGGTCTATCTTCAAATCTGAGGGAATTAACCGCATTCTAGGAGGCAGTAAAAGCTCTATTTCAACACATAGAAGCAAGGACATACAAGTGAGATCAGACAACACGACCGTAGTGGCCAGTCTAAACCAGCAGGGGGGACAAGGAGTGTAGCCCTAAATCAGGTGGGTGGAGATGCATCTGAGGTCCCTATCTGCAGTACATTTAAAAGGCTCCCTAAATGTAAAAGCAGATTTTCTAAGCGGGGTTCTCCTGAACCTCTTTTTCTCCAGATAGCAGACAGATGGGTGAACTCCCCAAGTAGACCTGTTTGTGTCAGCGAAGAATACAAAGCTCAAAAAAAAAATTCTCCCTCAACCCCATCAATGGAAACATAGGGGTAGATGCACTGGCCCAAAGATGGAATTTTCACCTTGCCTATGCATTTCTTCCCTTTCCGCTTATTCCCAGGGTTCTAAAAAAGATTTGTCAGGAAAAAGCATGTGTCATCTTCATAGCCCCTTTATGGCCGAAAAATTCCTGTTTCCCTGTTTTGAAACTCATCTTAGTCTAAAGCCCTTGGGCACAGGATCTATTATCCAGAGTTCCATCCCAGAATATAGAGTTTACAGCTTGCTGCATGGAATCTGAAAGGGTGACACTAAAATCCAAAGGCCTGACTGATGCTATAGTCAACACCATGGCAACCAGCAGAAAGGAAGTAACCTCTAAAATGTATTAAAAGGTTTGGAAGAGAATTTGTTGCTGGTGTAATCAATCAAAAAAAAAAAAATGCACAGATGTATTCCATTCAGACTGTACTAGCGTTTCTTCAGTCAGGGTTCGAAAATGGGTTACGTCCTAATACCCTGAGAGTTCATGTCTCTGCATTAAGTTCAGTTTTCGATAATAAATAAATAAATTGTTGATCACACATGGATTATCCGATTTCTCAAAGGGGCAGATAGGTTGAGGCCTTCCCTAAGACCAATTGTATCTCCTTGGGATCTCAACTTAGTCTTGTCAGGATTGACAGTTTCTCTCTTTGAACCACTGACTGAGACCTCTCTAAGATATCTCTGTCAAGATGTTATTTTTAGTGGCTATTACTTCTGCACTCAGAGTAAGTGAGCTTCAGGCCCTAAAGATACTCGAACCTTTCTTTGCAGGTTTAACTATCTATCTTTGCAAAACTCTGAGAGCCTACTCAACGAGGTCTGTCTCAACATCTTAGGGTACTTTCACACTTGCGTTTTTCTTTTCCGGCATAGAGTTCCGTCACAGGGGCTCTATACCGGAAAAAAACTGATCAGTTTTATCCCCATGCATTCTGAATGGAGAGTAATCCGTTCAGTTTGCATCAGGATGTCTTCAGTTCAGTCGTTTTGACTGACCAGGCAAAAGAGAAAACCGCAGCATGCTACGGTTTTCTCTCCGGCCAAAAAAACTGAATACATGCCTGAATGCCGGATCCGGCATTTTTTCCCATAGGAATGTATTAGCGCCGGATCCGGCATTCAGAATACCGGATCCGTCGTTCCGGCATGCGCATGCGCAGATCGGCAAAAATGTGAAAAAATGTACAAGACGGATCCGTCTGTCCTCATGACAAGCGGAGAGACGGATCCGTCCTTGCAATGCATTTGTGAGACGGATCCGCATCCGGATCAGTCTCACAAATGCTTTCAGTCAGCGGCAGATCGGCGGATCCGGCGGCCAGTTCCGACGACGGAACTGCCCGCCGGATCACACTGCCGCAAGTGTGAAAGTAGCCTTAGGCTGAAAGAGCAAATGCATCCATAGAGCAGATCTGCAAAGCAGCAACATGGACGAGTCCACATACATTTATCAAACATTACATAGTTGATACTAATGCTAGTCAAGACCTGTTTTTTGGTACGAAAGTCTTGCAGGCTATAGTCCCACCCTAAACATTATAATCTGGTATATCTCGTGGTAATGCCATCACGGAGGATGAAAGGGAAAAACCATATTACTTACGAGTAATTTCTTTTTCATGAATCCCCCAGAAGTATCAGATTACACTTGTCAATAAAAGTCTATGAAGGGGGTGGGGGAGATGTGAGCAGGAGGGCCAGACAGACTGCAGCAACTAAATAGTTTATATCTCAAAGTGCTTTATTCACATCCTTGCAGGTTAGTATTTGTAATGTCGTCTGTAATGCTTTAGAGCGAGGAAAAGAAAGTAAGAAAGCAGATTCTCTACCTGCAGTCCCTCTATCTACTGTGTGCAGTGGATAAGAGAGCTGAAAGCTGGAGCTCTAGTATTCAGATCAGAAAGCTTCTACAGAATGGCAGATACAAGACAAGTCATATAATAGTGTTATTCTTCATATACACACACTGTGTGACTTATTAACGTAACGCTTAAGTGCTCTTTAAAGGGGTTTTCCTGAGATTTTTATACTGATGACTTAAGTGTATGGGGCTGAGCTGCGATACCAAGCACAACCACTATACAACGTGTGGCACTGTGCTTGGTGAGCAGGGAGAAGGCCACGTCGGTGCCTTCTTACTCAGCTGGTTGGGGGGGAAATCCGGGTATCGGACCCACTGATAGGATAGGTCATCTGTATTAAAATCTCTGAAAACCCTTTTAAAGGGATTGTCTCCCTTCAGCAAATGGCATTTACCATGTAGAGAAAGTTAATACAAGGCACTTACTAATGTATTATGATTGTCCATATTGTCTCCTATGCTGGCTGGATTAATTTTTCCATCACATTATACAGTGCTTATAATGCTTATACATTATCCAGGGGTTTACGACCACCCTGCAATCCGGAAGCGTTGGTCGTTCTTGCGCACTGTAGGAAAAGGTTCTCGCCTATGTACACTTCCCATGTCCCTGGTCACCAGAGAGGCCAACTTTTCTTCCTATATTGTGCAAGCACGGCCACTATTGCTGGATTGCAGGTGGTCGTAACCCCTTGATATGAGCAGTGTGTAATGTGATGGAAAAATGAATTCAGCCAGCAAAGGAGGCAATGTGGACAATCGCATACATTAGTAATTGCCCTGTATTATCTTTCTCTACATGATGAAGACCATTTGCTGAAGTGATACAACCCATACCACGTACTAGTCAATCCGGAGCCCATGTTACATGATGGGATATGCCTGACTGCTATGATAGGCTAACAACCTATGTCTATATGCTCTTCTGCAGAGATCACTAGATATTGACTTTCTTCGAAGAAGAACCTGTTTTGTTAGCACCTTTTTATATAATGAACACAACTTAAGCATTTTGGTTTCTAGATGTCTATTGTATAGGCCTTTTTTTTGTTTTGTTTTTTCACTTAACCACCTCAGCTCCCCTAGCTTAAAGGGATTCTGTCACCTCCCCTAAGCCAAAAAACGATTTTAAAGCAGCCATGAAGCACAGCTTACCTGGATTAGGCTGTGCTCTTTGATCTTGAAATCCGTCCAGCAGTTACTGCAAAAAACGACTTTAATTGATATGTAAATGTGTCCTGAAGGTGCCCAGAGGGGTGTTTTTTTCTTCTTAGAGAGCCCAGTACCGCCCCTCTTTCAGTGCCCAGCCCGCCTTCCTTGTACTGTCTAACCGCCGCCCCCAGCCTGCCACAGCCTGTCCTCCCTCTCCTCCCCCTCCCTCACGCCGAACGAACTCTCGCACAGGCGCAGTACCCACTGAGGGCTGCGCCTGTGCGATCAGCAGGAGACTGAGGGCAGCAGCTTCATCCTCGTCACTGGGCATGCGCCGAGCCCAGTGACGTCCGATGCTCGCTCTTCCCTGCTGACTGAGGGAAAAGCGAGCATCGGACGTCACTGGGCTCGGCGCATGCCCAGTGACGAGGATGAAGCTGCTGCCCTCAGTCTCCTGCTGATCGCACAGGCGCAGCCCTCAGTGGGTACTGCGCCTGTGCGAGAGTTCGTTCGGCGTGAGGGAGGGGGAGGAGAGGGAGGAGAGGCTGTGGCAGGCTGGGGGCGGCGGTTAGACAGTACAAGGAAGGCGGGCTGGGCACTGTAAGAGGGGCGGTACTGGGCTCTCTAAGAAGAAAAAAACACCCCTCTGGGCACCTTCAGGACACATTTACATATCAATTAAAGTCGTTTTTTGCAGTAACTGCTGGACGGATTTCAAGATCAAAGAGCACAGCCTAATCCAGGTAAGCTGTGCTTCATGGCTGCTTTAAAATCGTTTTTTGGCTTAGGGGAGGTGACAGAATCCCTTTAAACACCCTTAATGACCACACCACTTTTTACACTTCTGCACTACACTACTTTCACGGTTTATTGCTCGGTCATGCAACTTACCACCCAAATGAATTTTACCTCCTTTTTCTTCTCACTAATAGAGCTTTCATTTGGCGGTATTTCTTTGCTGCTGACATTTTTACTTTTTTTTATTAATCGAAATTTACCAACATTTTTGCAAAAAAAGACATTTTTCACTTCAGTTGTAATTTTTTTTTTTTTTTTAAACTACATTTCTATATAAATTGTTCTCTAAATTTATTGTTCTACATGTCTTTGATAAAAAAAAAAAAAAATGTTTGGGTAAAATAAAAAAAATGGTTTGGGTAAAAGTTATAGCGTTTACAAACTATGGTACAAAAATGTGAATTTCCGCTTTTTGAAGCAGCTCTGACTTTCTGAGCACCTGTCATGTTTCCTGAGGTTCTACAATGCCCAGACAGTAGAAAAACCCAACAAATGACCCCATTTCGGAAAGTAGACACCCTAAGGCTACTTTCACACTAGCGTTCGGGTTTCCGTTCGTGAGCTCCGTTTGAAGGAGCTCACGAGCGGACCCGAACGCAGCCGTCCAGCCCTGATGCAGTCTGAATGGAGGCGGATCCGCTCAGACTGCATCAGTCTGGCGGCGTTCAGCCTCCGCTCCGCTCGCCTCCGCACGGACAGGCGGACAGCTGAACGCTGCTTGCAGCGTTCGGGTGTCCGCCTGGCCGTTCGGAGGCGTGCGGATCCGTCCAGACTTTCAATGTAAGTCAATGGGGACGGATCCGTTTGAAGATGCCACAATGTGGCTCAATCTTCAAGCGGATCCGTCCCCCATTGACTTTACATTGAAAGTCTGAACGGATCCGCGCAGGCTACTTTCACACTTGCGAATTTTTTTAAAGTTATTAATGCAGACGGATCCGTACTGAACGGAGCCTCCGTCTGCATTAATATGAGCGGATCCGTTCAGAACGGATCCGCCCGAACGCTAGTGTGAAAGTAGCCTTAGGTATTCGCTGATGGGCATAGTGAGTTCATAGAACTTTTTTATTTTTTGTCACAAGTTAGCGGAAAATGATGATTTTTTTTATTTATTTTTTTCCTTACAAAGTCTCATATTCCACTAACTTGTGACAAAAAATAAAAACTTCCATGAACTCACTATGCCCATCATGAAATACCTTGGGGTGTCTTCTTTCCAAAATGGGGTCACTTGTGGGGTAGTTATACTGCCCTGGCATTTTAGGGGCTCTAATGCGTGAGAAGTAGTTTGAAATCAAAATGTGTAAAAAATGCCCTGTGAAATCCTAAAGGTGCTCTTTAGAATGTGGGCCCCTTTGCCCACCTAGGCTGCAAAAAAGTGTTACACATGTGGTATCGCCGTACTCAGGAGAAGTTGGGCAATGTGTTTTGGGGTGTCTTTTTACACATGCCCATGCTGGGTGAGATAAATATCTGTCAAATGACAACTTTGTATAAAAAAAGGGGAAAAGTTGTCTTTTAGAGAGATATTTCTCTCACCCAGCATGGGTATATGTAAAAAGACACCCCAAAACACATTACGCAACTTCTCCTGAGTACGGCGATACCACATGTGTGACACTTTTTTGCAGCCTAGGTGGGCAAAGGTGCCCTAATTCCAAAGAGCACCTTTAGGATTTCACAGGGCATTTTTTACACATTTTGATTTCAAACTACTTCTCACGCATTAGGGCCTCTAAAATGCCAGGGCAGTATAACTACCACACAAGTGACCCCATTTTGGAAAGAAGACACCCCAAGGTATTTCGTGATGGGCATAGTGAGTTCATGGAAGTTTTTATTTTCCATACAATTTCCGCTAACTTATGCCAAAAAAATGTCTGAATGGAGCCTTACAGTGGGGGTGATCAATGACAGGGGGGTGATCAGGGAGTTTATATGGGGTGATCACCCCCCTGTCATTGATCACCTCCCTGTAAGGCTCCATTCAGACGTCCGTATGTGTTTTGTGGATCCGCGGTGTCCATGTTTTGCGGATCCGCAAAACACAAACGGACGTCTGAATGGAGCCTTACAGGGGGGTGATCAGGGAGTCTATAAGGCTCCGTTCAGACGTCCGTATGTGTTTTGCGGATCCGATCCGTGAATCCGTAAAACACATACGGTCGTCTGAATGGAGCCTTACAGGGGGGTGATCAATGATAGGGGGGTGATCAGGGAGTCTATATGGGGTGATCAGGGGTTATGACAGGGGGGGTGTAGTGTAGTGGTGCTTGGTGCTACTTATTACAGAGCTGCCTGTGTCCTCTGGTGGTCGATCCAAGCAAAAGGGACCACCAGAGGACCAAAACAGCGTCTAATATACCGGTTAGGGGTTAAAAAAAAAAATCGCATCTACAGCCTGCCAGCGAACAATCGCCGCTGGAAGGCTGTAGATCCACTGTGTGCGCGCGTTCACAGGAAATCTCGCGTCTCGCGAGATGACGCGCTGATGCGTGACTGTGCCTGAGTGAGCTGCCTCCGGAACGCGATCCTGCGTTAGGCGGTCCGGAGGCGGTTAAAGAGGATCTGGGTCCGTTTTGCCCTAATGCATTCTGAATGGAAAAGGATTCGCTCAGAATGCATCAGTTTGCCTTCGTTCCGTCTCCATTCTGCTTGTGAGGTGGACACTTGCAGCGTTTTGGTGTCCATCTGACGAAACTGAGCCAAACGGATCCGTTCTGACACACAATGTAAGTCAATGGGGACGGATCAGTTTTCTATGACACAATCCGGCACAATAAAAAAATTGATCCGTCCTCAATTGACTTTCATTGGTGTCCAAGACGGACCCGTCTTGGCTATGTTAAAGATAATACAAACAGATCCGTTCTGAACGGATGCAGACGGTTGTATTATCTGAATGGATCAGTCTGTGCAGATCCATGACGGATCCGCACCAAACGCGAGTGTAAAAGTAGCCTGACATGTGAGAAGTTGTGAATGAATTGCCATTAGCCTTCAGTAAGGGTACAGAGGGGAGGTAACCAGTTGGGGGGTGTACCTGCACAGCACTGATTGGATAGAGTGAGTCTGTGCAGGTACACCCGCCCCAACTGGTTACCTCCCCTCTGTACCCTTACTGCAGACTGCTAGCAATTCATCCATAACTTCTAGTAAAAATAATAAAGTAATGGCAGAACACAGAGCCATAAGAATAGATGCTCCAGGATTGTTATTACATGGAGAATGCAGAAAGCTATTAAAACAGGAATGTCAGGAGCGGTGAAAGGTCCTCTTTAAAACTGATAATGCAAAATATGTATGTGGTCCACACTATAGAATTTTTTTGAAGTACGTATCCAACTGTACACAGTTTTATGTTTTTAGAATTAAGTAATAGAAAACCTGTTAACGTTTTCTGTGTTAATATTTTTAAGCATTCAGGCCTACTACAAAGGTTACCGTGCATTGGGAAGGACCAGTAATTAATAATGTTTGCCTAAACGAGTATTCCGGCGTTCCCTTTATAATTGTTGGAAGAAAAGTACTTGGTTGCCATCTTGGGAGGGACAGGGCGGTAGCCCAGAAAAAGAGATATGCAGAGTATATAATCCAGAAAGAGGTAAAAAAATAATAATACTTTAAGTGAAAATAATTGTAATTTAATTCATTTTAATATTTATAACATAGAATTGTATGTGCACACGTTGTTTTGTTTTTTAGTTTCAGAATATTTCCACTACATGTTGGTTGAACTTGATGGACGTATGTCTTTTTTTCAACCGTATTAACTATGTATATAAGACATTTTTAAAAAGTGCATTTGCAAATGTTTTTAGTTAGAAATAACTTAAAGGGGTTGTCTCACTTCAGCAAATGGCATTTTACCATGTAGACAAAGTGAATAGTGTTGAGCAAAAATTTGATTCCCTGCAAAGCCAAATTTCCTTGTGCTTCGTGGGAACGAATCAATTTTCCCTGAAATGGCGGTAAAAAAAATCATATTTGCCTCATTCACTTGAGCGCGAAGAGGCTGCCGTGGCCATCTTGCTTGGAGATGGCCGTGCAAAATCTCATGTGCGGTGACATATGACGTCACCACGGCGGCCAATGTGATGTTAACGAGCAACCCCTAAAATGCTTTAATATTGATCTCGTACACCGCAATCAGCGAGGCATCTAGGGGTTCAATGACTGGGGTGGCGAAATAGCCTTTCCCTGACATTGTACCCGTTACATACAAAAAAAAAAAAATATGCGCTTTGAGACTTAGTAATTCATCACTAAATAAATTTTTTTTTTCTTTTTTTTTTTTTTCACTTGTCAAAGCAGCTGCATAGAATTTTTAGGAACTTAGCTCATCTCTAAAAGTTAATACAAGGCACTTACTAATGCATTGTGATTCTCCATATTGTCTCCTTTGATGGCCTCTCTGGTGGTCTGGACTGCAAGAGTGCGCAAAGGACTGTGCTTTTCCCTATAGTGTTCAGACATGGCAACTGCTGCTGGATTGCAGGCTAGTCATAGCCAGGGTTATGAGCAGTGTATAATGCTGTGACAAAATGAATGAAGCTAACAAAAGCTACTTTCACACTAGCGTTAATATTTTCCGGTATTGAGATCCATCATAAGGTCTTAATACTGGGGGGAAAAAACTTCAGTTTTGTCCCTATTCATTGTCAATAGGGACAAAACGTAACTGAACGGAATGCTCCAAAATGCATTCCATTCCGTTCTCATACCGGAGAGCAAACCGCAGCATGCTGCAGGTTTCTTTCCGTCATGACCCACAATGCAAGTCAATGGGAACGGATCATTTTATTCTGACACAATAGAAGACGGATACTTTCCCCATTGACTTTCAATGGAGTTCATGACGGATCCGTCTTGGCAATGTTAAAGATAATACAACCGGATCCGTTCATAATGGATGCAGATGGTTGTATTATCAGTAACGGAAGTGTTTTTGCTGAACTCTGCCGGATCCAGCAAAACGTTAGTGTGAACGTAGCCAAGGGAAGGAATATGGACAATCACAATACATTAGTAAGTGCCTTGTATTAAAGAGGATCCTTCACCAGTCCTGACATTATCATGTAAATAGCTGGCAGGGTAGGGCATAGTGATAACATGTGAGATCGCTTGCTATTTTCTCTATGCGCTGCTCCATTCCCCCGCTGTGCCCCCTGTTCTAGTTTCCCGCCTGGTATGTAAATCCATACCATCGATACAGGAAGGATGAGACAAATGTGTTTCTCAAGGCGCGTCTCATCTCCTCCTCCCTGTACCGATGGTATGGATTTATATACCAGGCGGGAAACCAGAACAGGGGGCACAGCGGGGTAAAGGAGCAACGCATAGGAAAAATAGTAAGCGATCTCACATGCCATCAGTATGCCCTACCCTGCCAGATATTTACATGATAATGTCAGGACTGGTGAAAGGTCCTCTTTAACTTTGTCTACTTGATAAATGCCATTTGTTGAAGTGAGACAACCCCTTTAACCCCTTAGTGACCACCAATACGCCTTTTTACCGACTTAAAGGGGATTTAAGACAGGTAGCTGGTGTTAATCAATGATTATATGTACCCAAAATGGTGCATTAAAAACTATAACTTGTCCTGCAAAAAATAAGGCCTCGTAAAGGTATATTAATGAAAAAACAAAAAAGTTATAGCTCTTGGAATGCAAATATTTATTTTTTAATGTGTCTAGTCACTGAGGGGTTAAAAGTTTCCATCTGTGTACTGATCCGGCCGTCACACTGGTGCCTCTGCCCCTACTTTTTACTAGTCAACCAGATTAATGCTATGTCTATGTAGCAGACTAATAGATAGTATGGCCTGCATGTATGTGTAACTTTTTTAAGTTTTTAGTTGGAAATAATGGTGCATATGTGAAGGGACACATCCCTTTCTTAAAGGAGTTGTCCGTTTATTCTTAAATTTCCTTGCAATGCAGAGAACGAAGCAAAGATGCTCCAGAATGATTGATTATTTTATGGGTAACTCAAGTATTTACAAAAAAAGAGATGTCAGAACCGCTGACCGGTCCTCTACAACTATGTATACATATTTAATTGTTTAATAAGTTGACATCATTAATTAATTCTTTTCCTCTTCTTACTTTGAAGATTACAAATCAAACTTTTATACCACGCAGGAAAACATTCCAAAATACAAAGAAAAAAGACTGCCCAGCGAAAATATATTTATATCATATATTGAGATTTCCGGACTTTCAGGTATAGCAATAGATCATCACTGATGTATACTACAGTATATAGGTTCTGTTAACTTGCTGTCTACACAGATACCCTTTACATAATCTTATTTCACCATTGTCTTATATTCTATTGTCTTCTTCCTGAAACAGTCTCAATTTTCCATTTACTTACACATGCACACACACATTGCTAAGTGTGTAGGTTCTGGGAAGAACACTTTGTAATACACTTAGAGCAGGCATGTCGAAACTGCGGCCTGGATAGCTTACAGCTATTATGGCATGCTGGGAGTTGTAGTTTTGCAACAGCTGGAGGGCCGCAGTTTGGACATGCCTGACTTAGAGGATGTAACCAGTGCAGTATGTCTACTGTAGGCAGGAATGTCTAAAAAGTGGAGGTATAGGAGTACCTAACCTGTTGTGTTATACCATTATGTTAAAGTAAATCTGTCATGTCTTCATAAAAAAAAATCTTTTTAGCATATGTTACTGCTGCAGCAGCATTATGCATAAAACAGTAGCAGCATTATGCATAAAACAATCTTTAGTTTCTTCACATAACACTGTTTTCCTTGAGTTTTTGCCTTAGTTACGGCTGTTTAAACCTTTACAATATGAGGACCTTCTCAAGATGGCTCCTCTGCCAGTTCTCTGAGGCCAAAACTTCTTTCCCTCACTTCCCATACACACTTGCTGTATCCAGCAGCTCCCTGCCAGCCAATCGGATTGGATTACTGAGAGACACGCCTCCGCTCTCTGAAGCCTAATGTAGGCATGTAGTGTGAAGGACCGCCCCTCCCTGTCTTCATAGCCAGAGGCAGACAAGCCATAGCAACTGTCTTTTAAGGGAGCAGTGGAAAGGGACAGGGGACCAGGGGTGTAGCTACGGGGGAAGCGGCTGCTTTGGGGCCTAAACTCAGAAGGGGCCAACCCAGGAGGAGGACTAAAAGATTTTATAGTGAGTCCTCCCCCAACAGTATTATAAAATTACATACTATACAGAGACACTGGAGAAAACGGACAGACAGCGGCTGTTGGGCCTCGTTTGAGTGAGCAATTTTGACTAGCCACTGGTGTGGGGGTTGCACGGAAGGAGGGGGTTGCAAGAAGTTCCTGGGGGTGGCCCCGTTCAAAAATTTGCTGTGGGGCCCAGTCATTTTATAGTTACGCCACTGCAGAGGACATTAATAAAAGCTGTTATTATAGGTAATTGCAGATCTTTTGACAATCATTGACAGACTAACTCAGGTAAACATGCCCAGCTCTAATAAACTAGCAAAAAAATATATATATGACTGTTATCCTTTAAACACTTGATAGCTCTATCAAATCTTGTGCTGTCGCAGTTCTCATAAAATAATTTTTTTGTTTCACAGATTATATACAGTATATATATTTATGCTTCCAGGTTAAAAAGAAGACAGAATGGCAAATGAGAGCATCAGCAAGAAAACTCAAACGTGCATTACAGAACGAGATTGCGCTGAACCACAGCTATATGATCCTTTTTCCAGAACTATCCGACCACCAGAACCATCCTGCAGATGGAAAGGTAAATGAAAGGAATTCTGTCAGCAGCGTTGACCCCTGAAAACAACTGTCAGCGATTATATAGGTTATGGGGAGAGCGGTTTAACACCTTCAGGACCTTGGATGAGAATGCTTGTCCTAACTTGCAGGTACTTCAGGCACTAGGACGAGCATTCTCGTCCTGCAGTTAAACTGTCACTGTGAGTAAACGCACAGTGTCAGGACAATGACCATAGCTGTCACAGACAACTGATTGGTCACAACACCTATGACAGAGACAGTCACAGCTGTCCCCATCTGACGATCGGCGTGATTGGTCAGTCAATCTAGATTGACCAATCACAGCTAAAGGCACCTATTTCAACTCTGATCTCCTCAGTTTTGTCATTGCAGTGACAGTGCTGAGGAGATCGAGAGTGTATGCTTTAAATCCTCAGCAGTACCCTCCTAATTGCTGAGGAGATCGCAGCTGCAGCCTGAGATACCCCCCACCTTGCAGTGCCGAGGAGATCGGCGCCGTCTCCAGTGCCGAGGAGATCGGCGCCGTCTCCAGTGCCGAGGAGATCGGCGCCGTCTCCAGTGCCGAGGAGATCGGCGCCGTCTCCAGTGCCGAGGAGATCGGCGCCGTCTCCAGTGCCGAGGAGATCGGCGCCGTCTCCAGTGCCGAGGAGATCGGCGCCGTCTCCAGTGCCGAGGAGATCGGCGCCGTCTCCAGTGCCGAGGAGAAAATATATTTTTAACCAAAAGGTGTGCTTTTTGTGGGTTTGGAACTAATGGTGGTCTGTGGATGGCACTGTTACAGGGGGGGATCTGTGGCTGGCACTGTTACAGGGGGGATCTGTGGCTGGCACTGTTACGGGGGGGATCTGTGGCTGGCACTGTTACGGGGGGGATCTGTGGCTGGCACTGTTACGGGGGGGATCTGTGGCTGGCACTGTTACGGGGGGGATCTGTGGCTGGCACTGTTACGGGGGGGATCTGTGGCTGGCACTGTTACGGGGGGGATCTGTGGCTGGCACTGTTACGGGGGGGATCTGGTGGTTGGCACTGTTACGGGGGGGATCTGTGGCTGGCACTGTTACGGGGGGGATCTGTGGCTGGCACTGTTACGGGGGGGATCTGTGGCTGGCACTGTTACGGGGGGGGGATCTGTGGCTGGCACTGTTACGGGGGGGGATCTGTGGCTGGCACTGTTACGGGGGGGGATCTGTGGCTGGCACTGTTACGGGGGGGGATCTGTGGCTGGCACTGTTACATATGTGCCATCCACAGATGTTCCCCATAAAACTGTCATCCACAGATTCCCACACCTGCTCCAGTGCTGCACTATACAAATATAAAATGTCTAATTTAATTAAAAGTGATTACACATGCTCCCTCACTCCTAATATTACTGTACAACGCAGGCCGGGCGTCACTCACTGACGTCACTTGCCTGCGCCGCCTGCTTCATTCATAAAGTAGGCGGCGCAGGCACATGACATCAGGGAGTTACGCTGCCCCCCGCCCGGCCTGCCTGCATTCTACAGAAGCTGTTAGGATGTACGGTAATATTAGGAGTCGGGGGGCATGTTTAATCCCTTTTAATTGAATAAGACATTTTATATTTGTATAGTGCAGCACTGGAGCGGCGGGGCTATAGTACAGTGACTGCACCGCCGCAATTGCTGGCCCCCAGCTCCTCCTCCCAGTCCCTCCCCGCTTCTCATACATCGCAGCCTGTGATGTAAAACTGTCAGCATTCGCCCCATAAGACGCAGGGGGCATTTCCCCCCCATTTTTTTGGGGAGGGGGGGGGCGTCTTATGGGGCGAAAAATACGGTATACTTTTTTTTTTATTATTATTTATTTATCGCCGCGTCCGTAAGAACCTGCTGTATAAAAATATCACATGACCTAACCCCTCAGGTGAACACTGAAAAAAAATAAGTAAAAAGTGTGTCAAAAAAACTATTTTTTGTCACCTTAGATCATAAAAAGTGTAATGCCAAGCGATCAAAAAGTTATATGCACCCTAAAATAGTACCAATCAAACCGGCATCTCATACAGAAAAAAATTATACCCTACATAATGCAGTCGCCCCAAAAATTTTAAAAAAAACTATGGTTTTCAGAATATTTACACACCAAAGAATTTTTAATTTTTTTTTTAAATGCTTTATTATATAAAACTGAAACAAGTCCTATTTGGTTTTGTCGCCTCTGTAGCAACCTGCTCTATAAAAATACTACATGATCTAACCTGTCAGATGAACATTGTAAATAACAAAAAATACAAACCGTGCCAAGACAGCTATTTTTGGTTACCTTGCCTCACAAAAAGACCGGAATTAGACTTACCGGTAATTCTGTTTCCATGAGATCATCACGACGGCATACAAGGAGATTGACCCCTGACCTCTGTAGGGGCAGGAACAGAGAAAGGTTAAATACCCTCCTCCCACCACCAACACCAGTGTTTCCAAAATCACACAGAGCAACCCGGTGGTGGAGAACAGTAAAAAACAAGAAAAAAGGTATTACTCCATACCTTCTAGAGACCTGGGTAGGTCAAATAATTTGAATCAAGGGAGGGAATAACGTGCCGTCGTGATGATCTCATGGAAACAGAATTACCGGTAAGTCTAATTCCGGTCTTTCCATAGCATCATCACGACGGCATACAAGGAGATATAAAAAATATATCAGTTAAGGGGGGGCTACAGCCTGGAGGACTTTCCGCCCAAAGGACAGATCAGATGATCTGGAAAGATCCAGGCGATAGTGCTTTATAAAGGTATGAATGCTGGACCAAGTGGCAGCACGACAGATTTCCTCCAGAGAAGCCCCAGCTCTCTCAGCCTGAGAGGAGGACATGGCCCGGGTGGAATGGGCCCTAACGTGGACTGGACATGTAAGGTTTTGTAATTGATAACAAAGACTAATAGTTTCTTTGAGCCATCTGGCTATAGATGACCGGGAGGCTTTCTGGCCCTTAAGTCTTCCTCCGAAGAGAACTAGTAGGCTGTCCGACTTCCTAAACTTTTCCGTCACAGTGATATAGTTTAAGACTGCCCGTCTAACATCCAGAGAGTGAAATGTGGCTTCTTTGTCATTAGCAGGGTGTTGACAAAAGGAAGGTAGGGTAACTTCCTGGCTCCGATGAAAATTTGATACCACTTTGGGGAGAAAACCAGGGTCCAGACGGAGAATTAATCTATCATCTAGAATACGGAGGTAGGGTTCCCTGATCGATAGGGCTTGCAATTCTCCTACTCTGCGGGCCGAAGTTATCGCAATTAAGAAGGCCGTTTTCAAGGACCATAATTTTATAGGACAGTCAGACATGGGTTCAAAGGGCGGTAAGGTAAGGCCTGTAAGAACGATGTTCAGATCCCAGGAAGGGACACGAGCGGTGATCGTTGGGCGGAGCCTTGTCGCTGCCTTGATGAATCTTTTGATCCAACGATGACCGGCTATATCTTGGTCAAAAAAACAAGCCAGGGCTGAGATCTGGACCTTCAAGGTAGAGGGCCTAAGTCCCAGATCTAGACCCCGCTGTAGGAAGTCCAGTATTCTTTGGATGTTAGGTTTATGTAAATGTGGCGATTCATCCCCACTCCACGAACAAAAACGTCTCCAGATCTTAAGGTAGATTGCTGACGTTACCTTCTTCCTGGAAGCTTTCAGAGTAGCAATAACCTTCGTTTGATAGTCCCTGAAGTTTCAGGGTTTGGAACTCAGGATCCAAGCTGCTAATTTCAGAAACTGCGGGTTTGGGTGTAGAACTGGGCCCTGCTGGAGTAGGTCCTCCCGTACCGGAAGGGGCCATGGATCCTGTAGAGAAAGTCTCTGGAGAGATGAGAACCAACTTCTCTTTGGCCACAGGGGAGCGATCACAATCACCGTGGCCTTGTCCTGGAGAATTTCTGCACCACCTTCGGGATTAGAGGAAGTGGAGGGAAGGCATAGCATAGATTCCAATGCCAACGGATGGCGAAGGCGTCTAATGTATGAGGCCTGTCCCTGGGGTTTAGGGAACAGAATGTTTCCACTTTTGAGTTGGCCCTGGTGGCGAACAGATCTACGTCGGGCAACCCCCATTTCCTTACCACTAACCTGAAGACTTCTGGACTTAGAGACCACTCTGTGTGATCGATCCTGTGGCGGCTGAGAAAATCTGCTTCTTGATTTAGTATCCCCCTCAGGTGAACTGCCGATACAGAGGCCACCTTCTGTTCTGCCCAGGCAAAGATCTTTGTTGCCAGCGCCTGAAGGGTTACGGACCGGGTTCCCCCCTGATGGGAGAGGTAGGCAATGGCTGTAGTGTTGTCCGATAGCACCTTTATATGATGATGACACAACATTTCCTCTGCCGCCCTCAATGCTTCCCAGACTGCTCTCAGCTCCCTGAAATTCGATGATTGGGATCTGATCGAATCTGGCCAAGTGCCCTGAAATATACGGTCCCCGACCTTTGCGCCCCAGCCGGACAGACTTGCGTCTGTTATTACCTGCAACTGGGGAGTCTTCTGCCAGGGATTTCCCCGGGATAGGTTCTCGTGGTTTTTCCACCAATTTAGGGACTGCAGAATCCGAGATGGAGGACTTACTTGGCGATCTAGAGAGGATTGGCACCTGTTCCAGACACTCAGTATCCAGGACTGAAGGGGTCTGAAGTGTATTTGACACCAGGGGACTGCCGGAATACAAGATGTCAGCAGACCCAGCATGCTCATCGCCTCTCTGATAGAGCAAGATCTTCTCTTTTGAAAGGACCTGACCTTTTGTTGGAGAACTGATATTTTGTCCCGAGGTAGGAACACTGCTTGCTTTCGGGATTCCAGGATCATACCTAAGAAACGAACTTCTCTTGAGGGGGTGAGGACGGACTTTTCCTCGTTTACGATCCACCCCAGGTCGTCTAGGATGGATAGAAAGACCTTCAGATTGGAATTGATTTGGCTGCGACTTTCGCTGACCAAAAGGAAATCGTCCAAATAGGGGATTATCATGAGTCCCTGCCTTCGGGCGAAGGCAACCATCTCTACCACCACTTTGGTAAATATTCTCGGGGCAGACGAAATCCCGAAGGGAAGGGCTCTGAACTGGTAGTGATGGACGTTTCCTCATATATCCTGGATTGCAAACCGGAGAAAACACTGGGAGCTGGCGTGAATGGGAATATGGTAATAAGCGTCTCGCAGGTCTATAGTGCACATGAAGACGTCTTTGCTTAACATAGGGATTGTAGATGTTAGGGTCTCCATCCTGAATTTCTGATAACGGATGAATTTGTTTAGAGGCTTCAGGTTTATGATCGTCCGAAAGGTACCTTCTTTTTTCCTGATTAAAAATAAAGTTGAATAAAAACCCTAGCCTCTTTCTAGAGGTGGGACCGGAGAGATTACATTCATCTGAAGAAGTTTCTGGACTCCTTGCCAAAGGTTCGTTTGGAACCGTGTCAGAGAAAATTTGTTTGGGGGTCTTGAAGACCACTATCTGATAGCCTGTACCGACTACCTTGGAAATCCAGGGGTTCTGGGAGATGGATTCCCATGATCCCAGGAATCTTGAGAGTCTTCCCCCCCACTCCGGCGTCATTGCTTATCTGAAGGTTTTTGCTGGGAGAAGGACTGACCTCTTCCTCTTCCTCCTTTTGGGTAACTCCAACGCCCTGATTTCCCTTTTCCCCTGTAACTCTTTTCTTGACCCGAGGGGGGGCGAAAAGGATACCGGCGTTTGGAAGGGCGATCTTCCGGAAACCCCTTCTTCTTATCCGCGGCCTTCTCTAGGATCTTATCTATTCTCCGGAAAAGGGGATGGAGCAAAGCTTTAACTTAGATGTCTTATCCCCCGACCAACACTTCATCCAGAGGGCTCTCCTAGCTGCATGGAGAGCGCTGCATCTCTGGCGGAGAACCGAACTGATTCGGCAGAGGCATCCGCCAGGAAGGCCGTGGCCGACTTAGAAACGGGGGAGAGACTCAGAATCTGCTCCCCTAGACGCTCTGTCTTTAATATGAGTTTCCAACTCTCCCAACCAAAGATACATGGACCGGGCGAATGAAGTAGCCGCAATATTGGTTTTAACGTTAAACATGGACGCCTCCCAGGATTCCTGAGGAGGACTGTCCGCCTTACGATCCATCGAATCTTTGAGTTGGGAGGCATCCTCGAATGGAAGGGACGTCTTTTTGTTCACTTTGGCCACCTGTACATCAATCTTGGGAATTTCATTGAAAATTTTAGATTCCTCCGGATCAAATAGCAACCTATTTGAACGTTGCCGGGACTCCCAGTCGTTTTTCTGGGTCTGTCCACTCATCAAGGATCATGTCCCTAATGCTTTCATTGATGGGAAACACACGGGTCTTCTTAACCCTCAGGCCCCCCAAACATCTCTTCTTGTACCGATGGGTACGTTGTACCTCCTCCACACCCATAGTCGACCTTACAGCTTTCAGAAGGTCGGACATTTCTTCCATAGAAAAAATAATATCTACGTCCATCGTCGTCTGAGTCAGAGACTCTCTCCCCCTCCTCCCAAGACTTAACAGAGTGGGCACTTTCCTCCGCAACGACTTCTATATCAGAGGGGGATGGGATCTAGCCCGCTTCTTCTTTGGTTGCGGCAAATCGGGGGGATTAGTGGGACAGGTGGGCCAGGGATGAACGGATCTCCTCCTGAATCATAGTTTTTAATTCCTCTTTTAGGGAGGGGTGCCTCATCCCGTACGATATTTGAAATACGAAGGCTTGCACAGTTTTTTGGGGTAGCCGTCAGGGAGTCTACTAGAGCAGGAGAACAATTTGAGTGACTTTCCCCCTCTTTTCGGGGTTTCTTTTGCCTCAAAAGAGATGAAACGGCAAAGTATAAGGGATATGGCCCCCAAGAGGAGGGGGGGGGGGCGCGGCGGGGGAGTGGATTAGGAGCCTGCGCCCTGCCGTAGCTGCACTGAGCATGGAGCAAGAGCTCGCTCCTCCTCTCCCCCCCCCCTATATCATCGTGGGAGAGGGGGATCAACAGACTCCCTGACCCATTCATAACCACCCCGAAGGGGACTCACAGTTAGAAGCGCTGGCGGCGGCTCAGCTCTGGGGGACCGCTCCGGTACCGACATGGTTGCTTGGTCGCT